>NC_141914.1:30395100-30546615 GCF_057802395.1 Ceratotherium simum simum | reverse complement strand
TCTCCAGTGGCTTCTTATTTTATTAATAACACCTACCAGGCCCTATGTGACATGTGTCCCCATTACCTCCCTGGCCTCATCTCCCACCACTGTCTCCTTCACTTACTCTGCCCAGCTACACTGAACTCCCGGATGTTCCTTGAAAATGCCAGGCACATTCCTGCCTAAGGGTCTTTGCACATACTGTTTCCTCTGTCTCAGAGGCTCTTCTTCCAGATGTCCATGTAGCTCACTGTCTCACATCTTTCAGGTATTTTCTTAAATGCTGCTTTCTCAGTAAGGACTTCCCTGACCTCCATGGATAAAAGTCCAGCCCACATCCTCCCCCACCACAGCTCTCTCTATCTCCCTTTCCTGCTTTTTCTCCATTGTTTCTCCTCCATTTGTTGCTATCTATCAGTCTATCTATTTTACAAACTTGTTTTGTTTATTGTTTCCCCCTCCATAGTTTGTTCTCCTCCTCTAAACCATGAATTCCATGAAGATATGCATTTTTGTCTGCTTTGTTTCCTTCTGTAACCAAGAACAGTGTCCAGCATATAGCAGGACTCAATAAATATTTGGTGAAGGAATGAAAGGAGGTTTTCCCCACGTAGGTGTCTGGGAAGTCGGTGAAACGTGGTGTTTACTGTACCTGTTCTTTTATTAATTCAATCATTCAACATTTGCTGATGGTCTGCTCTGAGCCTAGCCCTCAAGAAGCTCATAGTCTTTGGGGGAGACATATCTGCTGTGATATTGTGATTTATAATAAGAAATCTATATTTGGTCTTCATCCATTCCTGGCACAGAGCTCCTAAAACCCTTGGAATTTCTTGTGATGAGAGCAGTAAAGGTGTCTTCTGTTATGTAAATAAGGTGACTTTTGCAAAGCACCTGAGGATGGAGGCTGGTTGCCAGTGGAGCCAACCATGTGATTAGAGGGTTGGAACTTTCAGTCCCACCCCCTGATTTCTGGGGAGAGGAGAAGGGCTGGAGGTTGAATCAGTCACCAATGGCCAATGATTTAATCAATCAAGCCTTTTTAACAAAGTCTCCATAAAATTCCAAAAGGATGGGCGTTCAGAGAGCTTCCACGTTGAACAACTGGAAGGCATCCACGTGCCACCATGCCCGGCCCCAAACTCCAGGGGGATAGAAACTCTTTTGTTGGGGAACTGGCCCTGTGTATCTCTTCATCTGGCTGTTGATTCATATCCTTTAATATCCTTTGTAATATCCAGTAATCTAGTGAGTAAACTGGTTTCCTGAGTTCTGTGAGCCCTCTAGCAAATTAATCAAACCCAAGGAGGGGGTCGTGGGAAACTCTGATTTATAGCCAATCAATCAGCAGCATGGGTAACAAACTGGACTTGCAATTGGCATCTGAAGTAGAAGGCGGTCTTGTGGGACTGAGCCCTTAACCTGTGAAATCTGATGCTCTCTCTGCATAAACAGTGTCATAACTGAGTTGAATTGTAGGACACCCAGCTGATATCAGAGAATTGTAAAACCCACACATTGGAATTGGTGTCACAGTTGGATGTGCAAACATCTACCTTTGATACAAAGCAGACTTAGAAGTGCTGCAGTAAGAGTGCATGGTGGGTACAGAGGAGGGAGAGAGACATTCTATCTTGCTGGTGGCTTTGGGTGACTAGAAGTGGCTTCATGGAGGAGGTGGCATTGGAGCTGTGCCTTGATGGATTTCTAGTTGTACCATAAGCCTCAGGATCCACGGCTCAAGGCAGTGTCAGTGTTCCCTCAAAGCACAGCCTGGGACCTGGTTCCATGACTGTGACCCCGATAGCCACCAGCTTGACAGCAGAAAGGCTAAGCTTAGGAGGAGCCTGGCCCCCTCCTCAGCATGGCCCATCCCAGAGGCCTCTGGGGAGGGGCACAAAAAGATCTCCTCTGACAAGCAGAAGGCAAGGCCTTCAGTGAGGTCACAGTAGAAATAGTGTCATTATGATGTTATCCCCAGGAGCTTGTGCAGACAATTTGGGCAGGAGATCAGAGCCTTGCGGGGAGGGGTGCGGGCGGGCAGGAGCTAGGCCAGCGGGGCCCACAGGCTCTGTGGTGAGGGCTGAAGGGAGTGTCATTCAAGAGCAAGGATAGAGTAACAGGCCATGCAGCTCTGAATGGCTCCCCTATCTCCTTCTCCTGGTGTTCTCGAAGTCCATTTGTCCACAAGAGGACGGAGGTTTTGTGAGAAAACAATGCCTGGCTGCCCCGGCTATCTCGAATCTGACCTTCTGTTCCCATTTCAAACTTCAGAGTGGAGTTGTCTTGGTTCCCTTGTTTCTCATTTTCTTCTTCATTTACTCAAATGTCTTCAGAGGCAAAGGCAGAAACAAGTGAAGAGGAGACCAGGTTCCATAACTGCCATGGTTTGGAACTGCCCTGTCCCCTCTTGCTGATTTCTCGGGGTCATTGGGCTTTCTCATGGGTTTGAGTGTGTTATGAGACTGGACCACAGTGGGAGAGAAGCTCCGTGTAGACATGCCCCTTGACCGTGGTGACAGTGATGGTCAAGAAGCACTTTCTAGGTGTCTGGCACAGCGCTGGTCTCTGCGGCACTACAAGAAGAAAAGCCGGTGGCGATCCAGGCTGAAGAGGGTGGTGGCCTGCTGCGGGGTCCCAGCCACAGCTGGAGTGGTCTATGTTGAGTGGCGCTCATGGCTGAGGGCTTAGCCGGCACGTGGAAGGCCCTCACCTACCTCATGGTGCTCCCCGTGGTGGGAGTGAGCATACTGAAGGCCTTCCTGAAGTCGCTCCACAGAGAGCATGAGAGACTCAAGGTCATGGCCTACCCGGTCTCTGCATCAGGTCCACCCTTTCCCTGGGGAATGATAACCATGTTCGATTCTATAACTCTCATGTGAGTCTGCTTCTGACCGGCTACCAAGATGAATAAGGAGAACCTGGAGCAGCACCCAGGCACCGGGCCCACCACGCTGGTTTGGACCATTACTCCGCATGTGGAGCAGCAGAGCGTACAGCACTTTCATCTCACCTTCTTCACTTATGTCAAGTGATGACCAGTGTCCTGATCTTTCACCCCTTTGCTTGTGGCAGGAGATGGCTTAAATAAATAACTTACCTTAGGGGGAAAAAAAAGCAGTAAAATCCGTGCCTCTGCCCCAAAGAGTTCCCCTCTGTAAATTAATTCCTAGACCCAGATGTTTTGGGCTGATGCAGATTTCGGTGTCTGAAGAGATGATGAAGCTGAGAGAGCTGGGATTGATGGAAGGTAGATCTCAGAGAGCCGGCCTGAGGAAGAGGGAGGAGAGCTAAGAGGCCGGGCCGTCAGAAAGTGGCCATCTTACACCCTGGTCCTGGATGAGCCCATTGCAGTAGATCCAGGGACAGAATCAGCAGCTTTAAGGCTCAACACAAGTTTGTCTGCAACCTCAGCATTGGTAACTTTTTTTTTTTTTTTTTTTGTGAGGAAGATCAGCCCTGAGCTAACATCCGATGTCAATCCTCCTCTTTCTGCTGAGGAAGACTGGCCCTGGGCTAACATCCGTGCCCATCTTCCTCTACTTTATATGGGACGCCACCACAGCATGGCTTGACAAGCAGTGCATTGGTGCGCGCCCGGGATCCGAACCGGTGAACGCTGGGCTGCCGCAGCGGAGCAAGCGCACTTAACCACTACACCACCGGGCCGGCCCCTGGTAACTTATTTTTAAACTATTTACTCAATTTTGCCAAAACAAACAAACAAACAAACAAAAACTCTAATGAAAAATACCCAAACGACAAAACAAAAATAGCAAAATCTGTTTTCCTTATAAGATACCATCTCGAGCCTCCTGGGAGCCTTCTGATTATACGCACGTGCCTTTATACATAGCTAATTGGGAGCCAGACTACCTGCGTGGCTATCCCCGCTCTGCCACTTACTAGCTCACTGAGCGATGGGCAAGAATCTTCACTTCTTCATGTCCAGTTTCCTCCATTCCTGTAGAATGGAGAAGATAACAGAACC
This sequence comes from Ceratotherium simum simum, assembly GCF_057802395.1. Lineage (NCBI taxonomy): Eukaryota > Metazoa > Chordata > Mammalia > Perissodactyla > Rhinocerotidae > Ceratotherium > Ceratotherium simum. The sequence continues at coordinate 30,542,642 of NC_141914.1, read as the reverse complement.
TACTTTTCAAGGATCGAATCAGCGAAAGTCTCAGAATGATCTGTTATATGGATGTGAAATAAAATCAATACACAGATGGATTAGCTAGCTTCCATCCCCCACCTCCACCTACCCCGATGCCTCCTTTACTCAGTGGGTTTGGAAAAATACAACTGATGCCTCTGCTCCAAAGAGTTTCCCCTCTGTAGGTAAACTCCCGGCCCCAGGAGGACAGGCGCCGGACTCTGCTGCGGCCCGCAGCACCCAGGCTTATCACTTCTTAGGCTTAAGGCTCTTCCAAGGCAAGGAGGTATCTTATTTATGTCTGTATCCCCTATGCCCTCATAGTACATGGCACATAGAAAGATCTCAGTAAATGCTTATTGGAAATAAATAAAATTTTCCTTCTACCTAATGATTCCTGATATTGCCTTTCCCGATGGTCTCACAGCAGCTGTGGGAGAGCGGCAGGGCTGGGATTATTGTCTCTATTTTTAGAGGCCCAGAGAAAGGATGCCAGTGTCCGAGGTTCCACGAACGGCTGGCCAGGGCACGGACGCAGGTCTCCGTCCAGGGCACTTCTCGATAGTTTGGCCTTTCCTCTAACGCTTTGTACCATTTCTATGCCAATGGCTGACTTCTAGCCATCCCAGTGGGTCCTGCTTATGACACGGAAGAGAAGGTATCTCAGTGCCCGGAAGCCCAGCCAAGCAGAGGCTTGGAGAGGTGGGCCGGCTTGTCCACTGGGCCCCGGGCCACAGTCTGCTCTCAGAACAAAGCTGTAAGCAGTGACGTGGCCCTTCAGACCCAGCGGATCTGGTGTCGCTGAATCAAAACATCGTCGTGCACCAGGCAGTCTGTGCAACAGGCATCCTGCCGTTATCCATTCCTGAGCCCACTCCACCCCATTCCTGAGCCCCCGGGGGGTGGGGAGGGGATGACTGCAGTAGACATTATTTGGTAATTAAGAAGAAACAGACAGAAACAAGTATACTTTTGTTTTTGGCTGCAAAAAATGCTTCTGGCTTCCAAATGGCCGAGTGGATTTGCCCCATCCTCCCCTCAGACGCAGCCTGTCTCTGTCGCTGAGTCAGCAACATCAGCTGTGTGGGGAGAGGCTGCTAGTCAATCTTGTGACCAGGGGCCCAAGAAGCGCTGGAAGACGAGTGCTTCGTAACTGCCCGTCACCTATCGCTTGAAAGTCACTGCCTCATCCATTATTCATTTTACCCTCATAGCTCTCTGTTTAGGTCAGCAGGATATTACCAGGGGCAAAAATGGATTTTGAAAATTTCAGGAAGCTTAAATTGGCTGTGACTCTAATCACGATCCCTAGTATGAAAGCCACAGCACAGGAATTTATTACAGCCCATGAGGGAGTTAATCTAAAAAACAAAATGTAACCTGGTGCAGAGCCAGCACACCTGGCTTCTAATCTCACTTGCAAATGAACTTGGGCCAGGCACGGCCCCCTCTGGGCCTCAGTTTTCCTATCTGTAAAGTGAGATTTATGATCCACGAGACCTATTGCCCAGCTATTCAGATGAGGATATATCAAGAGATTACATTACAGGTTATTATATACCTAATGTTGAATCCCCCCACACCCGCACGCTCTGAAGTAGGGTAAATGTCTGCTGAATTCATGAACTCATCTCCAGTGGTTAGTCAATCAATAGTCAGGCCTTTCTTAAGCATTTGATCCTCAGTTCATTGTGTGATTGTCTTTTTAAATTGATGGCTCCTGTGCTCACAAGGTTCTCCTGGAACTTCAAGAGGGTTGTAAGAAGATGGGGGGTGCTCAGCAGACACAGTGGGGCCTGTACATTGAGACATTTTTGATGTGACCCCAGAAAGTGATCTCCCTTCGATTTCCTTGTTGGCAGCAGAGGAAGAGGGGGCAGGGGAGCGGGACCCCGAGCCCTCCACTCACAGTCAGGCCCAAGGAATAAACAGTGGATGGCCGCTTCTTTCTAGATCCTGTGCTTGTTAGAAGAGTTGCAGCCCCAAGGCTGCCCTGCCTACTGCATGTTCAAACTCTGCTCTGTAAAGCGTGGTGAATTCACAGCAGGTCTTACTGGTGTTGTAAATTTCACCGTAATCCACAAATACCCTTTGAAACAAAAAATAAACAGAGGCTCAATCAATCATTTTGCCAAGCTCAAAAGTGTACAGCTCGGGTTGTGAAATGCTAAACCCTGTAGAAATGACAATTGTCATCAGTTCAATGATGACACAAGGTCGAAAAACAGGACTTGCAACATGTGTTTGTCATCAATGGACATGAACCCTCTCTACTGGGCTGAAACCGACTCTTGACAAAGTAAAAACGAAGCAAAGTTTGGTTTAGCTTTAAAAAGTAACATAAGAGAAAAAACTTATAATGATTTCATAAAATTTAATATCAGCCATTTAAACAAATATAGTTTATTAAAGCATTCATATTGTGATAATGTAGAAGAGGGAATTTATTAAAAATAAGATGAAAATTCATTGAGTTGGCAAAATTGTATCCATTGCTTTTGAATCTAATAGTGTTGTTCTTTTAAATTTAATGTTTTAAGTCCTTATTCATACTTTTTTGGTAGCCCTTGCAGAAATTCTAATCTACATTGGTTATACATTAGTGAGATAAATAGACGAGTCAATATAAATTAGTGAAATTAATATTTGTTACATCTCAAATGGATATAAAATATGTATATTAACTGTCAATAGAATTTTAAAATTCTATAAGAGATATTTGCTTTGAAGTATAGATCCTAGAAAAAGGAAATGATTTTAATGATCTAATGTGTGTTTAACTTCAAAAGCTTTCTCACTTAAGGGAAAAAAAAGAGGTTTTTATTGTGGTTCCTGAAAATTGGAACACGAATTATGGTAGAAATTCTTGCAATTGCCTGAAAGGAGTATACTGTATATTTTGAAAGAAGGAACAGAAAGTAAAGAAAAAGGAAAGGCAGAGTCAGGCTGCGGGGTTTTCAGGACAGGGCGGGGTCTGGGGAGCCCTGGGGAGGGTCCTCGGCGCCCACGTGCAGGCAAACCCAGGGCCCAACAAACCGGAGCACCAGCGCTCGGCCCTCCAACAACAGGACAGACGACAGGCCCCCATCAGCCGCAGTCCGTTTTCCACTGATGAGGTTTCTTCCAATAAGGCTGTTCAAAGCTCCGGAATCCAAACACTGGGGTCACGGTGAGCGCCGATCACACAGCCTCCACCTGACGCCCCGCCTCTTATAGCTAATTTCTTTCACGTGCTGGCTTTATAAAGGGCGCGATATTGAACTCTGCACCCGCCTCGGGCTCTTTCATGTAACACTCCACATGGACTTCCCGCTTTATGGAAGGAGCTCGACAGGCAGGCAAGGTTCATGACTTGCTTAAGGTCACCGGGAAAGGAAGGGAGAATGGAACCAGCCTGCCTGCCCTGACAAGCTTCCCCACCCCGGTCCTCGCTTCCCCTCCACTTCTGTTCTGTGACACGGCAACTGAGGAGGAAACGAGATGAAATAACATTTTTCCTTTCTTATCCTTTCAGACAGTTGGAAAAACAGCCTTCCTGAGAAAGGGCCCGATTTCTTTCTAAAGCATTCAATGTATAATACCTTCTGAAAGCACCTATGTAAATGGAATCCACGCCCCTCCTGTGTTTGTTATATTATTACTATTATTATTACTGTTGTGATGGTGGTGGTGGTTCTTAGCAGTGTATTGTTTTTAGGCTTTCTCCATCACAGCCCTTTAGAACCACAAAACCCCTTTAAGGCTTCTGATTTTGAGGTTGTAAAGGCCACCCCTTCTGCAAATCCTGATCCTGGAAGGCTCAGAGAAGAAGGATAACCGTGTGGGCCAGTTAGGAGGGCTCCAACTATCTGCTGGATTTAGCATCCTGTTAAGGGCCTGATGGTGGCTACTATTTGTTTTCACCATTTCTCACTCCCTGTCCCAAGTTGGACACTTAAAATAGGGTCCTTGTAAACTCCTTCAGCTTGAGAGTTTCCAGGAAAGAGAATGTTAATTTTGTTGACAAATTCCGGTGTCCCGAAGCCCCAGGTCTTAATTCTTTGTGCAAACTCTTGGTCCTGAGTTTGCCTGCCCTCCTTGTGCCCCTAATTAGTCTTGTCATGAGCTCCTATGCTATCGTTTTAAACACAACCCTGTGTCCTGGAAGCCAAGGGGTCCTTCGGGGTGAGTAGTGTTGTATTTGTGTATATTTTTAAAAAATGGTCATCCCTCCTCATGCTGTAGCCACCATCATTTTTCAGAGGAGGTGTTGCCATAGAGATGTTGTCTGATCCATCTCTATTGCTATCCCCCTTTAAAGGGGGCCCTGAATAGGCACTGAGGTAGGTAAATGTATGCAGTGACATTGAGCGGATGATTCTATTCTGAAAAATTCCTGCACCATTTGTTTCTGGGCTTGTCTGAGGGCTGGGACACGGTGTTGGGTTTTGTTGCACGCGCTCTCCCCACAGGCCCGGAGTTAATGCAAGCCTTGTTTGGAACCACTGAAGCAGAAATTTCTCTGCTGCCAAGGACAAAAGCTTCACAGGCCACCTCAGAGGCTGCTTTGGGAAGGCTGTGTCTCCTGGGCTCCCAAAGGAAATGGGAGATACGTGGAACACGGAGGAGCGCCCTCGGAATTCTCCCAGCTATCCTAGACGCGACACATCTGGCCCCACGGAGTGTCTTCTGGCGAAGTGCGCATCTCTCTAATCAAGGGTTTTAATTTGATTTGCCTTTTTCCAGTCTGTTGAGAGAAATCATCTTGAAGACATGTATGCTTTTCTATCTGTGGCCATAAGTGTGTATTTGTGCAGCTCTCTGCTCTATCTTTTCCCTCTTGGGTGCTGGAGGAGAAAACAATTATAGTTTCATTGGTTCATGCCTTTATGTTTGAACCAAATAACACCCAAGTCCTCTTCCCACTCTGAGAAAAAGAAAGAGAGGAAAGATTTATTGAGCACTGTGTGTCCTGGAAGGGTGTCTGGGACTTGGTAAGTGGCCATGGGTGAATTTTGTTGAAGAATGGATGAATGAACGTTTAAAGCCAGGCATTGTGCTAGGAGTTTCCAGAAATATTTTTTCCACTTACTCTTCACAGCCCTGGGACACAGGAGTGATTAGCCCCTTTTTGCAAAGAGGTTAAGTGACTTGTCCAACACTACACAGAAGACCCTGGACTTGATTCTGGGTCTTTTGGTCCCAAGCCCAGTGCTCTTCTCCCCGGACCACGGCCACCCTGCCCCTTACCTCTGTGTTTGGTGGCCTCTTCCCCGGGGTTGGAGCTGTATGTGCGAGGTCACTTTCTCACTTTGAGGCACTAGGGTGGCCTGGGTGAGGCCACCCATTTCCTCTTGCTCCTTGCCCTGACTCCGTCCTTGGGCATTTTTGGCCCTGGCCAGCCCCTGCCTGATATTAGCAGCACTGTAGAAGGGAAGGCCATGAGGACGAAAGTAGAAACTGCAAAGCTATGTCCACTTCCTGAGCTTCGGGATTAGGTCCAGGGTGGTTGCTGTGATAGCTATTCTGGCCCCCAGATGTTGGCTTCTCTGTTAAGTAGCTCCATGTGTGGGTCGTGTCAGCTGAAGCCTCGGAGGCAGCAGGGGACAAGCTTTGTCTCTGCCTTGCAGAGCTTTGGTGTGTGGATTTGGGGACACAGAACTCGTGGTCATCATCTATTCATTCATTCACTCACTCATTTACTCACTCTAAACCTCATTCATTCGTTCATTCATTCTCATACTCAATATACACTCTGGGTAGGACATGAACCAGGCACAGGAGTCTAGTGCAAACAATGCAGAAATGAATAAGACATGGGCCCTGTTTCCCATAAACTCGGAAGTGTATAACCATAGTACCAAAAATAACAATAATTAACACCTGCCCTTTATAGTTGACAGAATGCTTTTACATGTCTTATCCAATCTTCCTATACTACGTGGTAGGAATTACTGCTAAACCCATTTTACAGATGAGGAAAACAACGCTCAGAGAGGTTGTCCAAAGTCAGTCGTTGGTGGGACCTGAGCTTGAACCCCAGTCCTTTGATCCAAAGTGCCTGTGATTTTAGATGGTTCCAGTTGGAGGAATTTTCTTAATTCCTCTGCCTGCTGCTTGATGACCAAGGAGTCAGCAGTTTTGGATAATGAGAAGCCACCTGTCCTAGCTCTATTGGATTCCTTCAGATAGCTGGGGGCTAGCGATATGTTACAGAACTCTCCAGGAAAGACTGCTTTGGCTGTGTTCTTGAGAGTTCAAAAAGTAGATTGCAAGCGTTCTACTATTTTGGACTAAAGTAGTGATTTTCAATTTTTGACTGCATATTGGGAGCTTAGAAACACTCAGGCCTGGGCCCCATCCCGGAGACTGTGATATATTGGTCTGAGATAGGGTCCAGGCATTGTGTTCTTATCTGCATCCATTCTAAGCTAGGGTGTAGAGTCCCGGACCCTACTCAGAGAGCTCAGTTTTGGCCTGTTCTGCAGGTATCCCCTGATGAGCAGTATTGGGGGAAGGAAGATGTGTGCTCTAGTGGGGGTCTGGGCTAAAGGGATCTTGTGCCCTGCCAGGCCCATGCTGCAGTGTTGGGACCCTCATGGACAGTTGAGTGGACACCAGAAGTTAACATCTAAATAGCAGTGATCTGGGAAGCAGGACTAGTGACTGAGGTTAAAGATTGTCTTTAGTGACCCAGGAAATTCCTGTGAAATAGTCTAATATGATTTCCCCACTTTCGTGTACAATATTTATAGAGGTAATGACACTGTGCCCAGGAGAGGAGGCACGAGGGTGAATAAGGCATACCCCCGCCTTTTGTGGAGCTCACAGTCTGGAGAGAAAATACACACAGAAATCATTTCAACAGAGTGGGACATGGAGAATGGAGTGGCAGACCCTGCCTGCAGAGGCTCAGAAAGGCTGCACCACGGAGAGGCCACTTGATTTGGTTTTGAAGGGTGAGTTGGATTCTTCCAGACCCATAGGAAGCGTGTTGCAAGTGAAAGGCACAGCAAGAAGAAAGGCAAGTGGTACTCAAAAAGAGCAAGAAATCCAGTGGGATAAGTAGATGGGGGGCTGGTGAAAGATGAAGCTAGGGCAGAGATTACGGCTTTGCACTTGATTCTAGAGGCCGGGGAGAACCGGGAAAGGATTTCCAGCCGGGGGAAGATGAGTCTGTGTCTTGGGAAGATGGTTCAAGCAGTGGTGTGGGGAATGCATTGGGCTGGCAGTGATTCCAGTGAGCAGTAGAGACTGGAGGGAGAGACCCATTAAAACAGTTGCAGGGCCAGAAGGGGGCAGTGGCTGGAGGTTGGAGAGAAGGGGCCAGAGGAGGATGCTCAAGCCAGGCCCCTGGAGAGGAGGGAAGGGATCCTTCACAATGATGAGGGGCCAGCAACAGGTCCTGTAACTGCTGTTAGAAAACGGACCTTCGCCCCAGGCAGACTCCATCCTCCACCCTCCGGCTCACTGCCCCCTCCAGCGTCATCTCAGGCGATGCTCCCCAGGAACCTGCTCCTGCTACACCTCCCCTTCTACCCGCTCTACTCCTTAAGGGGGCCAAGCTGCATTTGAATGTTCTGGGGCAGGCATGCCCACTTGTGGGGCCTTAAGCATTGAAGTCTCTCTAGTCGACCAAATGCTCTGGGCTACCCAGGGTTGAGAGCTATTAGGGAAACAAAGGAGACCCCCTTTAATTAGGCTCCCCGCCTCCCGGGGAGGAGAGGAGCAGAAGCCCCAGTTGTTCTGGTGATTAGAAACAACAGGGGGAAAGTTTAAAACATCTGGGTGTATTTATACCTCCAGAGCCATGACCAAAACACACGAGGATTTAAATGAGCTGAACCTTCTTCTCAGCGTTTGTTTAAATTTATTTGCAGATGCCTGGGAGGATCTAGTGATGATGGAAAGCCCAGGGGTCAGCCCTCCCTCACTCTCTGGGGACACTCACCTGCCCCTCTAGCGAAGCCAAGGCCTGGGAAGGCGAGGAGGGGGACTTATGGGTTCGAAAAAGTGACATTATAGTGTTGCTCAGGGCACCCTTAGTTTCTTGACCAAGTATCTCACTTTGGGCACAGGGGCCACCGAAGCTGGGGTTGCAGTAACAGGGAAAGAGATCTCCAGCAGATTCAAGACTTTCAGCTGAGAATTATATAAAAACCCACACCCAACTCTCTGTAATACATAGATACATAGCCTAAAAAAGGAAGGAAGAAAAAGGGAGCAACCAGTTGTTAGAGATTTGTCCTCAATAGTCACTGGCAAATGCAAATGAAAGATTGACTTCTCTTCATCCCAGAAGTATCTGCTTTGTAGCACATGGCAAAATTCAGGTGCCACTGAGACCCTGCAGAGTGATTGACTTTGTTAGTGCAAATAACAGAGAAGACAGCCTTTTTCTGAAAGTTACACCCAGTATAAGACATACTTCTTATACTAAAATTAATAGGAAAAATAAGTAAATGAAGAAGGCAAGGTCCTCTTTTGACACAATGCCCAGGCTAATGTTCTAGAATAGTCACCTCTGTGCAAGTCCTGTCACCCTGAGAGTCACAGAGGACACAAAGCTACTCTCCTTGCTGATGCCACATTTCTTTCTTCTGTCTGAGAAAGACTGCTTTGCAAAAAGCGTTTTGAACCAATTGTGCCATTTGAGAGAAGGCAGGGATAGAACAGAAGCCGTCAAGCTTTAATTTCTCTGCTAATTAATGGTTGATCATCTATCCTTTTATGATTCTTGACCCCAGAAGGAAAATTTATTAGTACTTTTAGATTTTGCACAGTCGTGCTAAATGAGGCGTGTAATGCACTAATTTAGTGCCTCGTTAGCATAAGCAGGGCCTCCCCAGCCCGCTCTGGTCCCCACGGAAGGCTTTCTCTGGAGCTGTGGGGAATTTACCTGAGACAAGCACGGATTATTCGGGCTCAGGTGCCTGAGAGGCTGTCACCAAGATGGGGGCTTGCCCCACCCACCCTGGGACTTCAAACACTGGATTTGTCTTTCACTTTAATGAGAATGTTTACACCTTCAAGTCTTCTAGCTGCTTCACGACAGCGTCCCTGAGAAACCCAACTTTACAGAAGGCTCAGCTGGTGCAGCTATTTTTCACCATCTCAATCCCACCCCTCAAACGAAAAAACAAAATCTTACCCCTAGAAGAGGATTCCTGTTTGTTGAGACCCTGGACAGTTGGTGTCCGCGCTGACGGCATTTATATTTAATATGGGCATTTAGCCTAGACATTTCTCTGTATAAAGAAAAGGCCAGCTCAGTAAATGCCCAGGCTTGCTGCATATAGTATGTTTAAAACTCTGAGAAGCATGCTCCAAGTTGATGTAATTCAGGGTTGGGGTTACAAGAGAGGCGGGGAAAGGTAGGGAAGCTCCCAGGGCAGGGAGCAAGGTTGACTCAGCCAGCTCACTTTGGGAGCGGCAGAAATGGACCTGCCCCTTATGGACCTGTTTTTCCATCTGTTAAACCGTTTGTAAATCTTCGTACCTAAGGTCCCTTCCAGTTTTGACATCCCAGTCATTCAGCAAGTAGGGAATGCCAGAGGTGAGCTGGGTAACCTGGCCACAGCAAGGGGGTCAATTAAGAAGAAGAGTTTTAAAATATCTGAAATCTTCAGAGAATCCATATCTGTTGGCCCAGCAATTCTATTTTGAAGAATATAACCCAAGGAGATAATTAGACAAATGCATGAAAGTGAGGGTATTTATGAGACCATAAGGGATTGATTAAATAGCATATAGTATATCTCTATGATGGAATACTATAAAACCATTAAAAATAACACTGTAGAATGTCGTAGGCACGGAAAGATGTTCACAGTATTTTGTTATGCAAATATCCAGGGTTTCTAAATAAGACCTTTCACATGATACCAGTTTTGCAAAAATATATACATGTATGTGTCTAGACAAAGATCTAGAAGGATCTACACAAAAATGTTCATAGAGATCCTTGGGAGGTAGGATTCTAGGGAATTTTTGTTTTCTTCCTTATACTTTTCTATATTTCCAATATTTACCTATAATGAATGTGCATTGCTCAGAGTCAGAAAAAAAACTAGAAATTATTTAAGGGAAATAAAATCTTGGCTCTGAATATATGTATGCTTTTTACATCTTGGTTTTCACACATATAAAATGGCAACTATCAATAATTTCAGAGTCAGAAAATAAATGTTTTAATGGCTGGAAGTTCTTACTGAAAAATTTGGATGACCAAAACTGTTTGACAAATACACAACTCTGGGTGACTTCATTTTAAAACCGTAGAGACAGTATGTGTGAAAGTCTTCAAATGAAGAGCCACTTGCCTGGTGTGCATTCTCATTGTGAGTCCAGAATGTCAGTCTTGCAGAGGCCTTAAAGACAGTCCAGACCAGCCCCCACGTTAGGCAGACGGGAAGGAACTTGCTTCAGGTCTGAGAGCTGGTTACAACAAAGCCAGGACTAGAACCTGTCTCTCGACTCCCATCTCTGGACCAACACTGTGACGATACCGTCCCTCTCCAGGCGCTTGTTGAGGATGCAGCAGGTTGAGATTTCCTTCCAGAACTCTCCAGGTTTGAATTGAGGGCTCAGGTTACTTTCTTCTCAGTGGAGGTCCTTGGCTGTGGCATGAGGCCTCCCTGCTGATCCTGAGTCTGGAGGGGGCACGTCAGGAGCTGGAGCATCCACAGCATAGCTGCTTCCGGTACACCAGGGCTTCGCGCCACGCTCTCTTCTGAGAAGGATGACGGTGGTGAAAAGTTTGTCCGTTTTCTCTCAAGTATGTTGCTCTTCTGGGTTAATTTGTCCTAAGGAAGGGTGGCAGAGATTGGAAAAGTCAAAATATTGAATTATCTGAATACCACTTACAAGTTCCCCAAGAACATCCTCACTGCTGGGAACAGTGCGGGGTCGTTGGGTGGGGGGAGGGAGTGAGGTGGGGGATGGAGGAAGAAGAAACAAGATGCTGCCCCTGCCCTCAAGATGCTCAGAATCTAAGAGGTGGAATAGTCAATGTGAGCAAGGAGCTGTGAAATAAAGCAGCCTACAGCAACCTGAAGAGGTATAAACCGAATACATACTGCCAGACTCAAAGGAGATTCTGTGCAGTTTGGAGGGAGATCTCTGAGGGCTCCAGGAGAAGGTGGCCTTTGAGATAGGCCTTTGGAAAACAGAAAATATTTCAACATTTGAGGTAGAGGAAAGGGCATATGAGGTTGAAGGAAGCAGGGGGTGATAGTAGGGCCAGTGTAGATGCAGAACAGCAGTAGGGTAGGGGGGGGACAGACCAGAAACAGGGAAGGGAGCAGTGTGGCTGGAGCTTAGCACATGTGTGAAAACACAGCAAGAGAGCCATGTGTTGGAGGAAGGTGGGGGTCACGTCTTGAGGGGCTGGAAGACCCTGTAAAGGTGTTTGGACTTATCCTATAGGGGGAAAGGAGGCATTGCCTGCAGGATTTTGAGCTGAGCTGTGTTTCAGGAAGATTTTCCTCACGGTGGAGGGGAAAAGATTGGACTCAGAGGCAGTGGTTTTCGAGAGAGAGAAGACAGGGAGACCCCAGCTCCCCTCCTGCCTTCTTCCAGGTGGTATGAGGTAAGGACCCAAGCCCTTCAGTTCTCCTGGGACTTCTGGCTGCTCCCACAACTTGTGGAGAGAAACCCCTGATCTGGCTGTTCCAGCGGCATTAGTTGGGAGCCAGGAAAAGTAAGTAGTGTCCTTGATGGCCCCTCTGGGGGTGATGGAAGGCTGGTGTCCTCCCCACCGCCATCCAGGAGAAATTCTGCTCCCACTTGAGAGCCGTGACCCTGGTGTGGTTCTGAGTCTGGAAATGGAAAGCCACATTTTCCAACTAAGGGATGCCTCAGGAAATCATAAATCTCTCAAGATTTACGGGTCAGGAAATTCCTTCAGGAGAGTAAATAGAGAGGAGATGAGGCAGAGGTGGGCAGGGCAGGGCGGCAGCTGCCCAGGATCCTCCCAGCGCAAATAGTGGGTTTGGTTGGGGTGGGGGGTCTGCAGGACTCATGGTTGAGAAGGACTTTAAAGGTAATCTAACAGGATCTCTCTTTTGCTCTTCCCTTGCTGAATTTATGGTTCCTTCTCTGCAAGATAATGAGGATGAACCAAATGACCTCTAAGGTCTTTATACCTGGGTCATTTGACGCTTGTAGGAAAACCAGCACTCTCACGACTGGCCCTGATCACTCTGTGTGTCTCACTCTCCGCAACTGAAAATGCAATCAACATGTTTTGTCTGAGATTAATGAGAAGACATCTGGAAACTTCCCTTGGAGGAATACATCTGGGCATGATTACCTTCTTATTTACTGTCTTTTTACTCTGGAGACAGTTCCATACACTCACCCTAAGGAACAATAACAGAGGCATGCCCACCATCCCAACACACCCTCCAGATTACCCACAGCCCAGCATACCTTCAGTCACCATGTAGCAATGAACGTACACATAAACTTGGGCACACGAACGTGCATGCACGTACATGCCCACACACCTATGTGCGTCTTTTCTCCCCTTTTTCTGTCTGATGTCAGTGAAACAGTGAATTCCCTTCACTGTCAGAGATGGGAGACTTGTCCCTTTCATTGGTAAATTCCTGCTCTTCCCAGCCTCTCGTTCCCAGCTGGCTACTAGTTTCTGCCAGCAGATGGCGCCCGGAGCTCTTGGACGGCAGGCCAAATCCTCAGGCCTGAACTCCTGGCCTCCCCCACACCCACCCTTGGAATGGGATAATTTGGGAGTCATCTGTGGGAGGGCTGCCAAAGCCTTAAACTTACTATTTGGAACTTGGATAAGTTTCCCCAGACAGGGCACAAGAGAGGAGAGAGAAAAAGGGAAGGAGGGCAGAGTTTCTCCCTGGGGATGGGGAGCGGATCTGGTCAGGCCCAGCACGGCTTCAGCTCTGGCAGCCAGAGATGTCCTGGGAGGCGCCACCCAAAGGGTTGTCTGAAGCAAGGGTGGGTCACACCCTGGAAGGGGAAATGCTTTCACTGGTGTGAAAACCCAGGAGAACAAAAGGATTCACAGACCACAAATGAAGCCAACAAGAACTTCGAAATCATGTTCATTGCTCCCACTCCCAGTCTCTGACTCATCTCTGAACCCCAGTTTCAACCTCACCTACTGTGTGAAGCCGTCGCTGACCTGTGCGCCTCATGTCAGAATTAATCACCAGCTGCCTCCTTGGGCCTCCATGGCACTTAGCTCCCTGCGCATCTATCAGCTCGCCCAGTGTGGGAGTTACTTGCATAAGTGTGTGTCAACCCCATTTGACTGTGGTTGCCCCAGGGCAGGGGCCAGACAGACCCCATTTATCCCATAATCCCCATGGGCCCAGAACAGTGCCTGCTCTGAAGTCCTGGAGAGTCAGAGTGCAATTAAGGGCATTCTCTCTAAGAAGACACTCGCTTCTCTCGTGGTCATCACAAGAACCTGGAAAAAAGTTCCACCAGCTGGAATTTTGTGGTCAAAAGAGAAAAACCCTCTTAGGCCGGGTCACAGGACTCACGTCCTTTTCTCCTGAGGTAGCTGAAAGACACACATGCAGACAGACACAGAGCTCGCAGCTCCAGGAGCAGCGGAGGCAGAGAATGCAAAAAATGCGGTGGTGCCAGCCTCAGAGAGGTCTGGAAATGCTTTCTTAATTGAGCCTTGCTGGGAGCAGGCTGGCTGAAGGAGGAACATGAACAGAGAGAAGCGTGGGGAGCAAGGGCCCAGAGCAACAGCCCCTGAGATGGGGGCCCCTGTGCTCTGATTCCGCTGCCTGTGGAGTAAACTTAGAGACAGCTAAGGCAGAGCCTTCAGTTTCTTCCCATAAAATACCGTTATCTCAAGGATGCCCATCAAGAGAGAGTTGCTCTATCCTTGAACAGTTCTGTCTATAGGAAAAACTCTTTCGGACATTGGAGCCGCCCAGGACAGGAAACTTGCTTGAACAGGAAATCTACATGGTAGAGATGGGGCTCGGGAGCCTCTGCAGAGTGCCCACTGACGGCTAGACATCTTGCAGATGTTATGTCATGAGCAAGAAAACCCCGGGGGTATTGTTGTTATTGGTACTGTTGTCCCCTTGCTGCAGATGTGGAAAGGCAGCTTGGAGAGGTCTATGGTTTGCTCAAGAAACAGTCCACTTGGGCTCTCATCTGGCCTGTATTCCAGCTTCCCTTCAAACAGCTGGAGACAGAGGTCCTGACTCCATAAACCCTCTCCTCCTCGGGCTACACGCTAGTGTCTTCAACTCTCCCTCCCAGCACATCCTGGCCAGCCTCTGGCATACCCTCTGGTTGGTCTGCATCCCTCGACAGCAGGCAGGGACATCAGCATGCTTGTTGCTTTGCTTGAAAAGTGTTATATGACAGCTAGCTTCCCATGTACTTCATCTTTTGATTGCAGAAATAGCGTGAGCCTTGACTCCTGGACACGTACTGCCCTTGGCTCCCAGGAGGGCTCTGGGTAGCAGAAGGCGCCCAGTCTGAAGTCAATGGACATCATGACCATCAGCCAGGACAGCTGAGACAGTGGCCTCTTCACTCTGCTCCCCTGCTCCCAGGCCTCTGAAACACTACCCTACCACTTGCAATAGCTCACATTATGTTTTTAATTAAATTTTATTTATTCTTTTGTAAATAGGCGATACATTCTCATGGTGTAAAATTCAAAAGGTATAAAGTGGAAGTTCTCCCTCCTACCCCTTAATCCCACCACTCATTACCCCTCTCCTAGTAACCGATATTCCCAGATGTATCTATTGTGCATATAATACAGACAAATATGTATGTGTATCCGCTTTCTTTTCTCCTTTTTTTTATACAAATATCAGTATACCATATCCACTGTTCCACACCTTTTCTTTTTACTGAGCATACATATCTTCAAGTTTATGGCCTGGGGTTTAAATGCACCCCCTTCTGCTCCATAACACCCAAGGTCCCAGCCTGAGCCCTATCCTGTGCACCCGGAACGCAATGCAGATGGAGCCCTCAGTCAGTGCTTATCAAACAAATAATCCCCACAGAGACATTAAGAGAGAATTGCAGATACATTCTTGTTTACCTTTCCCATGTACATTTGCCAGGAATTCAAGAGACTTTGCACAGATCTTTGGGAGACGTGACCTCTGCTTTATAAGGAAAATAATCATCTAGGAATTGCAATGATTGATTCAAACCAAGTTGCTGCTCCATTCCAGCTACTCTGATTTTGTGCTTAGGAGGCATTAGAGTTGAGCTTCTGAGAAAGGAGAGACTTGGCTGAGCTGTCTCAACAATAATTTCAATATACACAGACACGCTAGGACGGAATCATGCTGTCAATACAACGCAGTCGTGAGACTTGACTTCCGGCTTCCACCTTGAACTGAACAGAAATGCGCCTCACCGGTTTTTTTTTAAACCTTTCTTTTAGCTTTCCCGGCTGCAAAGCGGTGATAATTCAACCTGCTATTAGGATTTTAAGTGCTCCAAGGTATTAAGTACCTAGCATTAAACAGCACAAAAATACGTTTAAAAAAAAATACCAACTAGCAAAGTGCTAAGAACGACACTGTCTTTGCCTGAGTATATTATAAGAAATGGAAAAGCTGGCCTCTGGGGGGCTGCCTGCAGAGCCCTGGCGTCTAGGAACCTTCCATGATATATGTTCAATAACTTAGTTATACTGGAGAGAAGATCTAAAACAGACATAGTTTTAGGGCATTCATGATAAATGGTTCTTCACAAATTGAAGCTGATTATTTCTCTCCCTCGCACTCGCAAAGAGGTGGTCCCTCCTTTTAAACACGGTTCATTCCTGGAAACTCCATCTTAAAGGGAAATCCTACTTTAATCATCTGGTTAAGGGCCTCTCTCTTCAAACACAGTCAGTCTCAGGAGGGAGCTGATTGGAGAGAAGTGACAGGAAGGAGGAAGAGGTAGTTTTAGGCCGTGTCCAGCAAGTGTGGCAAAAACTGAAGCCTGCTTCAAATCATGCTCTATGAAGAGAATGCAGTTGATTGTAACACACAACTGGCGCAGTTATTGAATTACATAGATGGCAGTTGAAATAAAAAAGAAATACCCACTGAGACACATACTCAAGAACTGAGCACCCCTAGGGGGTTTAGAAAATGGGGCCCCAGTAGAGGGAACCCCTCAGTTTTCTGGGCCCTTCACATGGGCCCTTCTTCTACCTACACACCTTGGTCCAGCCTATGCAAGAACCTTTCCATGCCTCGGTTTCCTTCACAGGAAAATGGCTTTGCAGTAGTCCAGGGAGGGTGGATAAAATGTCGGGAAAGGCCTGTGGGTCTCCTGAGGAGGAAAAAATCAAATCCACCAAATGGTGCAGAGCCTGGAGACCAACAGAAGAAGGAGCCTCCTCTCTAAGCCTGAAGGACCAGGAGCATCGGAGACCAGAAAACCAGGAGGCAGCGAATGAAGAAGTTGGCCACAGGGCAAGTCAGTCTAGGTTTGGCCCCCATTCCTTGTCTACCATTTTAAATATTAAATTTAAACATGTAAGGGTTTGGCCCTTGAGTTGATGAGTGAATTTGGCTTCCAGGAGAACAAATCTGGGGAGAAAGCAGTGAACTCTCTCCCCGGAGTGGAGGGTACATGCAGACATGAGCTGGGGATCTCCCCGATGGAGTGGGGTAGGGGACTGGAATGAAGCCACTGGAGCCTGCCTGGAGGGAGGTGTTCACTGGTCCCAGACCCGGCAGCGCGCACTGTGTTGGGGCATATCTGGAGTTGGGCTTGGGTCCTCGTAGGTGAGCTGGCACAGTTCCCTCTAGGGAAAGTACCAGAGAGACTTGGCTCAGAGCAAGTTGGAGGTTTCACTTGCCTGGCACCACCTTTGAGGGACAGTGATCTGGCAGATACCATCTCTCCCCACAACTTGGCAGGAGTCTGGTCCCGTGTGGCGAGGTGAGGCACTCTCTTGGATCAGGTGAGCATTCCCAGGTGAGCCAGCACACAGAGCTCCTTGTCTTCTCTGGAGACAGAGGGAAACTGGTGTCCACAACAGACAACTACAGAGCTACACACCATTCATTGCTTCTCTCAACACACAGGGACTGTATGGCAGTCTCGTCCATGTTGACCCAATATTCATTCCCCCCTTCTTTCTTAGTAGCAGACCCCAATTCTGTTCAAAGTGGTGATGAGACTGCATTCCCAACCATGCCTGCAGTTGAGGTGGCGAATGAGATGCAAGAAAAAGTCATTGGGTGGGTCTTCAAGGGGGCTGACTTAGTGGAAGGACCCTGTTGACCGGTGACCTTCCCCTTCTTCCCCTCTGGAGTGCAGAAGTGATGGCTAGAACTTAAATGGTTATCTTGGCCCATGAGGTCCATGAGGAAGTCATGCTCTAGGGATGACTGAGGAAAAATCTAGAAGGAGCTCTGGTTCCTTATGATTGGGGGACTGCAGCTTATCTGCAGATGTCTGTTAGATGAGCAAATAAACCCCCAACTTAAAAAAAATCACTGTGATTTGGACTCGGTTAATACTAGCCAAACAAAATTCCCAGCTGATACAGGCTGACTCAGAAAGAAATGAGCTTCTAGTCACTGGAGATGTGCAAACATCAGCTGTGGGGTGAGTGGGGCGAGGGGGCTCGTGGGGGTGAGTGGGTGGGTGAGAGCAGGGCGTTGCACTGGAAGCCTTCAGTATTTGATATTTGGTGACTTGTGCTGTACTGTGCACATACCATAGGCACCTACGAGGTGTTCAGCCTCAGCCTGTTGTGGCTATAGGTTCAATGATTTTAGCCTGAGCCTTAAAACAACGGGCTAAAAAGAGAGAGCAAGTCCCCCACAAATTAGGGGCCAATTTGAACTGCCTGCTTCTAAAATCCGGGGCTCAGCAGAAGAAGAGGTCTTGAGGTGCTGGGGTGCAGGTGGCTCCCTGGACAACTCCTGTCTCAGTATGACTGCCCTTTGGACCTATAGGGGGCACCAGGAAACTACAGGATCTCTGTCTCCTCTCTGACAGGGGCAGTGCTCAGATCTCCAGCCGTTGCTGGCCCAGGAGAGAGGGAGGAATGGGGCTCTGGCTGGGGCTGGGTTATAATGAGTGGGAACGAAATGCTGTCCCTTTCCCCATTCTTCTTAAAGATCTAAAAATGCAGAGCACCTGGTTTTAAAGTTCAGAAGAGAATGGCCCCCGCAAGCCCCATAATGAGAGCTTGACATTTCTGTCCCTGAATCTGAGACTGGGAAGGGGTCTTGGAGACCAGCCAGACCTCACCACTCATTTAACAAATGAGGAAACTGGAGGCCCAAGCAGGGAAGTGATGGGTCCAAAGCCACGCAGGGCAGGGCGTGAGCAGCAGTGCAGGGACAAGAATCTGGGCTTTCCAATTTCCAGCCTAATGTTCTTTCCACCACACCCCACCACCATGGCCACATTTGTTTTTTTTCTCGGCCCTTAGGGGACTCTGGCAGGGCTGGGGGTCTGATGTGAACTGGAATCTGTTCAATTTCACCTCTCATTGCTCCTGCCAGCTCGACAGCTCTGGCTGACAGAGGCAATTAGAACCAGACATCCCATAAGGGCATTCCAGGGAGATCTCTTAAAATTCCACAGCAGCTGGGGACTTGCCTTTTCCTGCAGGGATCATGTGGTGTGTAAATACCCAGTTGTGTAAGTCACAGGGTGGGAGGGGAATGCTTACACACACTATCTCTTTCTCAATACACACTCACCCACAGACAGAAAAATAGAGAAATATTCAGTAGCAATCTCTTTCCTTCCTACCTCCCAAAGAGAGGTTAGGAATTTACAGGCCACCCTGGGAACATCTAATTACTTGCTTCTGAGGGGTGAGTACTGTGTTTGCACTGGGAAGTGGGTGGTGGAGGGGTGGGGGGACATTCCTGTTTTTTTTCCAGCCCCTGTAGATGGCTGCTCACCACTGGGTTCTGGGGAACAGCCAAGGGGTGTTGGTGGCCAGCTCAGCGAATACACAATCGCAGGACTCTGGCTTAAAGGTATCACCTCAGTTTCTCTGTGGGAAAGCTGAGCCTCCAAAAGGCAAAACGGCCAAGGAACAAACTCCAGCCCAGGATCGCTGACCCTTACTCATCCCCCTATGGCATCCGGGGACCACAACATCTGAAACTGAAGGGCAAACCCTGGATCGTGGGTTGATGGCAGCCCTCTCTGTTTCTCAGGGCTCCCAATCCACAGTAGTCATTGGGAAACGTCGCTTTGGCCAACAGTGTGCTACTAAGTTGACCAATGCTTGAGTAAACCCAGAAAGCCTTTTGTTAGAAGTCAGTGGGAAATGACCAAGGCCTTGGGAAGGGAGGTGGGAAAACTATACACCTTTAATCTGAGGGTCCTGTAGGAGCACCTGGTCTAACTGTGATTTCCAGGAGGATAGAAGGAGATAAAAGGGGCATTCTTCTGACACATCTACATACACAATTGGCTGCAGAGCTTGGCTAGAACTTCTCTTTCCCAGGATGTATTCAATGCCCCTACACCACCACTCCCAGCTCCTCCCTTTGAGGTTGGATATTTGCTTGAATATTCCAGAAGAATGGGTGTAAAAGAATAAAAAAAAAATTTTAAATCAGTTCATGATTACTATGGTTTTTATTAGACATATCCAATAATTCTGGTTAAATTTGAAAAATATGTCCTGGACTTTGTGGTTCATTGGTGATTAATTACCAACCCATGTATTACATGATTTCACGTTACCAATTGACTTTCCATCTCTATGTCACCCATCTCTATGTCCAGTGATCTCCACTTGCTGACGTCCTGTAGATCTTCTGTCTGTGTTCCAGATGCAGCGTTCTTTATCAGCCAACACCCAGGGAGAGAAGAATGAATTCATCAGTCCGTTTTGCTGGTGACTTTTGTGTCGGGAAGTAGGAATGCATTCGTTCATTTATTCATTCAACACCAAACCGTTGCTGGTGCTGGGAATCGTACAAGGTACTGGGGTGGGGGCGGAGGAAGAGTGAGACAGCGAACACGGTCTTGAGGAATGCAAACTTTGGTAAAGGGAGCTAGAACATGCCCATAACTAGTTCTACTATAGAATACAGATCTTGTAAGAGAAGAGCGGATGAAGTGAGTTCAGAGGAGAGGGAACCACTTCTGTTGAAAGTGAGTTGGGGAACAATCAGGGAAGAGTTCCTGGAAGTGGTAGCATTAAAATTGTGCCTAGAAGGCTGAGTAGGCTTCTGATGTGCAGAGATTGTGGAGGGGGCGAGGTGGGGCAGGGCATTCCAGGTGGGGGAAGGTAGGCAGGAAGGAAAGTGATGGCTTGTTGGGTAACCGTGACAGGGTCAGTGTGGCTGGTTAGGCTGGTCAGTTGGGATCAGTCCTGGGGAAGTCACTGTTGGTGGAGAAATTTGGGCAGCAGGCTCGGGGAAGCTGTCATGACTTTCTGAGTGAACAAATGACGTGGGTGTAGCTACCTGTGAGAAAGGTGAGCTGGCAGCAGGGCGTGCATACATGTGACCAGGCTCACCCACATGAGTTTCCCAGAAGATCCCTGCAGTAAAAACCTGGTATTAGTAACTCTTATTTGAACAGCACTTTACAGTTTGCGAAGAGCTTTCACAGCCCTGACTCTTCTAAGGCTCACAACCCTGCTGTGAACAACTTTGTGGCATTTCCCTTTTATGTAGCAGGAAACAGAAGACTCGCCCCAGGTTGAGCAGCGAGTCAAGGTTAAGGCGAGGATCCTAGTCCTGTTTTTTCTGATTCTAAATCCTGGACTCTTCTCAGCACCATCCTGGCTAACCAGGTAAGAAAGGGGAGGGTCTGCCCCCAAACACCAGCCTTGAGATATTGTTTCCTTCATTAAAAAATGCATCATGGGTATAAAATTAGTTTAATCAAAGAGACAGGATAGTGTGTGTGTGCGCGTGTGTGTCTGTGCATGCACGTGCCCATGGGGTACTTTATATTAAGCTAAAATACTTGGCTAACAGGTTTTCTCTTCCGGTTTCTCTTCTAGAAGTATAGCCACGGCCCTTATCTTGGAAGTCAGTCCCAAAGTGGTAGAGCCATAGCGCTCTCATCAACACCACATTTTTGAGCAATTGAACTGTTGTGCTTTGTCATTGATAATAGGATTAATGATGAGCCGCCATTGTCCCAATGGGTCCTCTGCCAGTCTATCCTGTGAGAGAGAAAGGAATACTCTCAAACACCTCCACCATCAATCACCAAGAAAAAGCATCTGTCATTTACTGTCTGTGTTCTCGGTTGTAACCTTTCATTCAGGGTTTTAGGGGCCTTGGTTTCTTCATTTGTAAAATGGGCACAGATCTTGGGAGTAACATTGAACCACTTGCTCTAAAAGGACCTTCCCAATTCTAAAAGGGGTGAAAATGTAATGTTGCTTGTGGTTCCAAAATGACAGGAGTGACTCAGGTGTTGTGATGAAGGGATGGATTCATCCGTATCCAGTTTCCGAGGATAGAGAACCACAGGTGGGCCTGGGGCAGCAGGTGCTCGTTAACCCCAACACTCTGTGTTTCCCTGGGAGTTTGTGGTCCCAATGTTGAGAGATATTTAAGCTCTGAGCCACAGTCAAGAGGCTGAGAATGGCCCCCTTGGGCCACTTGGTTTAGGAAGACTCTGAGGAACTGGGATTCCAGAGGTCGTTTGGAAAAGAGAGCGAGTGCTCTGGCCCCTAGGCTGAGGGAGGGCTCAGCAAAGGACGAGGGAGCCCTGAGAATGCGAGGGAAGAGAAGAAAGAGCATTCACCAGAGGGACACATGTCAGAGCTGCTAGGGCCACCAAGTTAAATCCTTCCATTGAACCAATGGGAACCCTGGCTGGGGATGTGACTTGCCCGATATCACCAGCTAATCGGTAATAAAGTTGACTTTTGGGTGAGGGCTCTTTCCACCCCGGGGCGGCAGGGCAGGTCTTTGCAGGATAAAGGAGATATTAGTTTAGGATGGAGGTGAGGAGAGGACCAGAGGGAGCTGGGTAAGGTCTCCAAGGGGAGGTGGTCGAGCCCCTCACAGTGAGGAGGACTGACGTGCAGCTGGGTGACACAGAGCAGCAGGCATCCTCTCTGAGCCCGAGGGCCTGTCTGCACAGTAGGCGGATGCACTGGGAGATGGCAAAAGTCCCTCCAAGCTGGCATGCTCTGTGGTCCCACCAGAACATTGCAGAGGACTTGCTGTGGATTTTGGGAGAGAACTGCTCCAGGGTTGAAACACCTGGGAGAACAGGTATTCACAGTCTCAGACAAGAAATGGCAGGATGAGGGGTCTGCCCCATGGTGTAGCAGTTAAGTGCACACGCTCCGCTGCTGGCGGCCCGGGTTCGGATCCCGGGCGCGCACTGACCCACCGCTTGTCAGGCCATGCTGTGGCGGCGTCCCACGTAAAGTGGAGGAAGATCGGCACAGATGTTAGCTCAGGGCCAGTCTTCCTCAGCAAATAGAGGAGGATTGGCATGGATGTTAGCTCAGGGCTGATCTTCCTCACACACAAAAAAAGAAGTGGCGGGATGATACATTAGGATGGCAAGATGTGGCAAGAAAAAGTGCTATAAGCAAGACAGAAGACAGCTAGGGATGGACTAAAGAACTGGTGGGGCTGGTGATGGAGAGGGAGAAGAGAGAGGGTCAACTCATTCAGAAATGCTGGAGGAAGGAACAGCAGGCATCCACAGGGGGCTGTGTTGTCGGGCACCAGCCCAGGGATAGGTAGACCAGAGACCTGGGTCAAGTTCTGCCTCGCCACTTGTTAGCTGTATGACCCTGAACAAGTCACAGCACCTGAGATTAAGTTTCCTCCATTGTGAGATGGGAAGAATACTCCCTACCTTCAAGGATTGTTGACAGAGATGGATGACATGGAATATGTGGAAATGGTTAACAGAGTTTACTCATACATGTGCTGGTTAATTTATTCATACATTCAACAAGCACGTGTTACATACCTACTGTGTGCCTGGAAAATAACAGGCACTCAATCAGTGCATTAAAAAAGTAAAGTGGGGATAGAAAATGAATTCAAATTGTCTGACTTTGCAGTCTACTGTAATCATTAAGTATTAGGGAAGTTGGTATGTGGAACCATCAAATAGATAAATGAGTTGCTTGGTATTCATCATTTTGGATATAGGTTGATGGAGAGATCTGAGCTATTCAGTGAGCACTGTGACTGGCAAGATTAAATGGAGAGGAAGCACAGATAGGTGTCATCCGGAGACACATAATGGTTCTCCTTCAACAGAGAAGACAGAGGTCTAAGATTTCACAGTCTGAGCGTGGGCTATTTGAATCAGCTCTGTAACACTTTTCCCTAGTATAGAGACTTTAGGGTTCTTTCTTCTTGGGCCTAAGCTTCAGAACACTGGACACAGATGGCTTCTCTGAAGATGTTTTACCCCATTTCTTTCTCCTTTTGGGATTCTTAGGATTTTTAGGAGTCCATGAGTATTGCAGTAGGGATTTGCAACCTAATTTCAAAATTTCAAACATCCTATAAGAAACCACGTGTCTTTACAGTGAGGTTTTATTTGGCTAGAATAATATCAACCAGCCATGTTGAGCAGAGCCTCTGGTGTGTGCTTTGATGAACAAAAAGAAGTAATAAAATAAAGCCTGCTTAATAAGTTCAGTATGTTTAGAAGTCAAAACTCTTTCAAACATAGGGGCCTCGAGCAGTAAGGATATGATAAAAAAGATTGAAAATATAATTGAAAACGTTGGTAACCGCAACTTCGATTCAACTCTCCCATTTTCCAGTTGAGGACTCAGAGCCCAGAGAAGCAAAGAAACTCCTTCAAAGTCACTGAGCCGTTTAGTGGCAAAGCCAGATCTAGAACCCAGATGCCAGACCACTGGGCTTTTTACTGCACCTCGGTGTTCCTGAGCATGGCTTTGAGATCTACCTACACTGGTGAGTGGGGATTAAGAAAAACAAATCACCTTCCTAAAATCACTGCCTGGGTATCAACAGGAAAAAGGATTCGACAAACGGCTTTTCCTTGGGCTCCTCCTCATCCGCGTCCAGTCACCTGATGAGTCGTTAATCCAGCTCACATTTGTCTGATGGAATTTCCCCAGGCAGGGGGAAGACTGACAGGCAGGAACACCCTGGAGGTTCTTGGGGCAGATGAACATCCTCTCTTTATCTTCAAAGCAAACGCTCAGGAAGAGAAATGGCAACACTTCCCAGAATTCAGGCTGAAGCAAACACAGATGACATATCAGACCGGAGCCTCATCCATGAGATGGAGAGGCACCATCGCCGGGGAGGGCAAGGAAATTTCTTTTCCATAAATAAGAGAGTGGGAGAGGTAGGAAACATCTCCTCTCTGAAAAAGGAGTACTTGGGTAAGTCTAAGTTTTACAAACAGAGGGAATTATGCGTAGGGACTCAAGGTCGTGAGCTGTTGAAGAAAGACGTTTAGTTGAAATATGTCCTCCAAGGTTATCAGTTAACAGCAGAGCACATTTTAACTTTCACCAGGGCACAAGAATTCTGGGAAAATTAGGTAAGATGAATTAGGTTCACAATGGCCGAGTGGCTGAATATTTTCGTTTGAGAAAGCCAGAGATGCCTCATTAGGTAACATCTAATGATTACGTTTGGAACATGCAATTCCTTTTTCTGTTTTGGGGGCTTTCATGATTTAATAAAATATTTTCTTTGGATCCCTTCAAGCTGTTGGTCTCTCTAGTTTCCCCAAATTTGAGATTTTCCCTCCTGGCTCTGCTTTCTTCCAATGAAGTTGACATACTCTAGATTCCAACTGGATATGCTTAACAGTCATGTAGAACTTGTATTCATTTTTGCCTCCTCCACATGATGACCATCTGGATCTTT
The DNA here is from genome assembly GCF_057802395.1 of Ceratotherium simum simum. Lineage (NCBI taxonomy): Eukaryota > Metazoa > Chordata > Mammalia > Perissodactyla > Rhinocerotidae > Ceratotherium > Ceratotherium simum. The sequence goes on along the minus strand of NC_141914.1, from coordinate 30,517,845 downwards.
CAAAAAAGCAAATCTGATTATGTCACCTCTCTCTACTTAAAACCCTATGGTGGATTCCTATTGTTCTTAGAAGTTAAAACCTCTTGATGTGCCCCACTGGGCCCTGCAAGACCTGGCGTCTCCCTGCCTCTCTGGCCCTGACTCTTCTAGCTCTGGCCACACTGCTTTTCTTTTATTCTCTTGTAATCACCACGGTCCCTCCTACCACATGACCTTTATACAGGCTACTCCTCCCACCAAATACCTTTCCTTCCCCTCTTCACCTGGTTAACGCCTACCTGTCCTTTAAAGATCAACCTACTTGTCACTCCCTGGGAAAAACTCCCTCCCCACCCCGGTCTACATTAAATTCCCTATTTACATGTGTTCAGAGCACCATGAACTCCTCCATTATAGCCCTGAAGAGAGGTCAACTTTACTCTTGTGTGCAGTTATTTTATTAATGTCTAAATCCTCCATTAGATTGTGAACTCCTGAGGACATGACAAATGACTGTTGTTACTCACTACCATGTCCCCAGGGATCGAGACAGTGCCTACTACATAGTAGACACACAAATGAGTTTGACAGAATGAAGGGATGAGCTCCTGTTTGGCCCTCAGGTGGTGCTCGTTAGAGTAGCTGAAGGAAAGTGGGAAGAAGAGAAGTGTTAGGAGTCAAGAGAACTGAGTCCTAGTCCCTGACTCTCGGGGACTAACTTGCTCAGTGCCTCTTCACTGGGCAATGCCTGTCCTTCTCTAGGCATCTGAGCCTCCTACCCAAGCTGGGGATTGAATCACTGTACTACGCTGAGTGGGATCTGAAGGACCTGAGGTTGGATCCTTCCGGCTGTATGACTTTGAGCCTGTTACATCACTTCTCTGACATATTATTAATATGTTTAAACTTCTCTCCAAGTTGTAAAAGTTTACAAATCTATGAGGGCCCAAACTAAGCCAGTGGCAGTGAGAGTGGAGAGGAGATGGAGAAAAGAGATAGTTCAGACTAAGTGATGGAGTAAACCAGTGGAGTCTCAAAGTGTGGTCCCAGCACCAGCAGTATCAGCATCACCTGGGAACTTGATAGACATGTAAAGCGCCATCCCAGATCAACTGAGTTAGAAACTATGAAGGTGGAAGCTCTCCAGAAGAATCTGATTCATGCTCAAGTTTGAGAACTATTAGAGTAGAGGCTGAGGGTGAGGAAGAGGAAAATGCTGAGGGCAGAGGAGATGCTAAATGGCAATGTAGCCAGCTAGGACTATTATAGAGCTTGGCTTGCCTGTCTCTAGTAGGATCGACTCCCTGACTGGTAGGAGCTGTCTTTGGGGCATAAGGGTGGAGTAGAGAGACTTAATGTAGGTCATCTACAGATAGAAAAGTCACTTTTATGAGGGACATTCAGGGAATTATAATCAGGGAGAAACTTATGTCTTGATTTTACGAGATGTCCCAACACAGCTTGAAACAGGACAAGGCCTTGGGAAATGGGGCCATCCCATGCACCTGTGTCCTGGAGCATCTGGCAATCTCAGGCACAGGGAGAGTCAAACAGCACTGAAGAGACTTAGCTATTTCCTTTCCCCGGAAATGTCTTGGGCCTGAGCGATCCATTTGTGCCTGAGCAATCTCTCTCCTAATGAGGAGTTCAGATAGACACCATGTAGTTCACAGGAATGCTTTCTATTCTTGCCAAATCATCACAACATTTAATAGGTAAGACCTTGTGGGGATGTCTAAACACAGTCCCACCGACATCACCACAAAACTTTGAACAATAAACACAACATCTGGTTTCTTGTCTGTGACATTACCGCTGGGACGCTGTTGAGACCAGGGAGCCATTGTTGTTGTAAATCCACAGAACCTGGAATCCAATGAACTCTTTCTTCAATCTGTACTGATGTATTTTGCACATGCTGTGGCTATATTCCTTTTGTGTTTTCTTGCTTTAATCAATATGCTGTACATATATACATGTTGACAACAGTTATCTGTTTTTTTAAATTCTCTTTTGTATATGCCAAAGGTTTTTCAAGGAATACTTATTATCATTATCATCATAATCATCATTATTATTATTTAACAGCTAGTGTTCAATGGGAGTGATCTCTGGAAGATAAGGCTAGAGAAGTGTATTCATTTATTCAGTCTTAATAAATATTTGTTATCTGTTATATGCCAGGCACTGGGGAGACAGCAGTATCCCCAGTTTACTAAAATAAACAAAGTTCAGCCTTCACAGAGCTTATATTCCATTTGGGAATATAGACTATAAATAATAATAAATTATTAGATAAACATATAGTACATCAGAAGGTTATATGTGCTCTGTTAAAAACAAATGACGCAGGAAAAGAGGATAGGAAGGTCAGAGAAGAGGATGTTACAGCTGCGAAGTCAGGGAAGGCCTCAGTGATAAGGAACCTAAGAGAAACAAGGGCGTAGACCGTGCAGACATGTGGGGGAAGAGGTTTCCAGACAGAGGGAATGGCAGGCACAAATGTTCTGAGATAGGCTCTTGCCTAGAGCATGGAAGGATCCAGTGTGGCTGGAGTGGAGGAAGCCATGGAGAGGACAGTAGAGATGGGTTTGGGGAGCATGTGAGGGGCCAGTTAGAGTAGGACTTTTTAGGCCACTGTAATGAATTTTGCCTTTATTCTGAGCAAGGTGGCAATTATAGATTTTGCACATAGGAGTTATATGATCTGGCTTCTGGGTTTTAACAGGAGTACTCTGGCCGCTATTTGAAAATAGTAGTGGGACAAGGGAGGAAGCAGCAAGACCAGTAAGGAGGCTTTTGCAATAATCCCAATGAGAGATCAGGGAGATTTGATTCAGGGTAATAGAAGTAGAGGTGGTGAGCAGTAAGGGTTCTGGATCTCTTCTGAAGATAGGGACAACAGGATTTGCTGATTGGATTGAAGGTAGGGCAGAGAGAAAACGTAGAGTCAACTATGACTGCAAGTTTTTGGCCTGTGCAACTAAATGAATGGAATTGTCCTTAATTGAGATGGGGAAGACTATGGAGGAGAGGTTGGGGGGGACCATTGGGAATTCAGTTTGGAGAGTTTAAACTTGAGAAATTAATTACACATGCTGAGGCATGAATTTAGAAAGACATACTAATGAGTCAGTGGTTTAACACAAAGACAACATAGAATTCCAGCCTCTAGTGATCCTGTGAAAGATAGACTGGAGGTCTGGAGATGAAAGGCAGGGAACATGCCAAGAGGCCACGGCCTTAGCATTGATGAGCAGGCTCCCAACATGGACAGAGGTGAATGAGGAGAGGAGGCGGAGTTGAGAGATATTTAGGAGGTAGATTCAACTAGAGAAGGTGGCCAGATTAGATGTAGATTAGATGTCAAGGCTGAGAGATGAAGCTGGCCCAAGTCATATTCCCCAGAAAGACTAGGTTGTGAAGATTCACACCCATTACAACAGACACTGTGAAATAAGTTCCCACGTTCCAGTCAACGGCCCACTTCTAAAATCTTACCCAGGACATCAAAACTACAGGGTCACAGAGGAACTAAAGTGATTATTTCAAGTTCTGATAATAGGTAAAATACAAGACGTTACTCATCTGAATATTAATTAATAGCATTTTAAAGTCAATTTAAATCCTCCACTCTGCATAAGTAAAAACTGAGCAGAGTTTTGCTTTTACTATGCTGCTGTTCTGCTGTTATCTTCTTCTGGCAGTGACTTGCTTTCCTGTTAAAACTTTTAAGCTTTCCTCCTGTGCCGTATCTGTTACCCAAAGCAATACATAATGGACTGGACAGGATTATTGGCCCAAATGACAAAACCAGATGTAATATGGAAGAGTTTTTTCCTATAACCACACATATATCTTTGGCCTCACACAGCTGTTCATTGTAAATAGGAAGATTCACACCAGTGACTCCAAAATGGGCAAGAAGAGGTGCAAAATCACCCCTTCCTTTCACGGATTTTGTGCAAAATCACGCATTCTTTTGGGAGTAGGAAGTAGTGAAGGGGGATTCCTCAGGTCTCCGCTTCTGGCCCTAGTAGCCTCACACGGTTGCCTACAGGATGTGATTTGCAGATTGTGAAGGGATTGCTTTCTAGGAGACAGCATGGTAGAGAACGAGTCTGGGGTTGGAAACCTGGGCCCTTGTGCCACTCTGCCACTTCCAAATCCTGAGATTTGGGGCAAGTCCTGTCACCACTGGGAGCCTCAGTGTCTTCATCCATGGAGCAGGGATCATATATTCCTTTTCTTAAATGTCTTTGTCAGATTTTTCTACCAAGATTACATTAGCTTCATAAAATGAATTGAGAAATGGAGCTTTCACGTCTATTTCTAAACGAGTTTGTGTAGAATTGGTGCTATTAATTCCATAAGAAGTGTTTGATAGAAGTCACCAGTGAAATAATCCAGGCCGAGAATTTTCTTTGGGCAAATGTTTTTAACTAAGATTGCGAATTAAATATTTTTAATAGAAATTGGGTTATTTAGATTTTCTGTTTCATTTTGAGTCAGCTTTGGTAAGTTACATTTTTCAAAGACTTTGTCCACTTCATCTAAATTATTGACTTTATTAACGTAGAGTTCATAATACTCCCTTATTATGCTTTTAATGTCTGTAGGCTGTAGAGGATATCCCTTCTTTCATCCTTGAAATTAGTCATTTGCGTTTACTCTCTTTTTTTCTTGATTAATCCTAATAAGGGTTTGTAAATTTTATTAATCTTTTCAAAGAACAAACTTATGGCTTTGTCAATTTTTTCTATTTGGGGTATGTGTTTTATTTCATTGCTTTCTACTCTTACATGATTATTTCTTTTCTCCTATATCAGATTTAATGTGTTCTTCTTTTTCTAGCTTTTTAAGGTAGAAAGTTAGATCATTGATTTTTAAACCTTTCTTTTTTTTCAATATAGGTACTTACACTGTAAATTTCCTTTAAGTATTGCTTTAGTTGTATACCATAAATTTTGATATATTGTATTTTCATTATCACTCAGTTCAAAATTTTTCTAATTACCCTCGTAATTTTTCCATTGACTCATGTGTCATGTAATTTCTAAATATTTGGGGGATTTTCTAGATATCTTATTGTAACTGATTTCTAATTTGGTTCCATTGGTTTAGGGAACACTTTCTGTAAGATTTCAATTGTTTGAATGTATCGAGATCTATTTTATGGCTCAGCAAATGTTTGATCTTGATCAGTATTCTACTTGGAGCTGAAAAAGATGTGAATTTTACACTTATTAGGTGTAGAATGTTCTATAAATATCAATGAAGTGTTGTTTGGATCTGTATGATTACTGTTTGCTTTTTTTTGTATACTTGTTATACTAATTACGGAGAGAGGGGTTCAGAGCAACTTTTTAAAGTGTAAATCAGAATGTGTCCTTCCCAATGTAAAGTCCTCAAAAGATTCTTAGTGTGCTTCGAATAAAATCTGAACTTCTTTGGATCTATGAGAGACCGCTTGATCCAGTCTATGGCTCTCTCTCAGATTTCCTCTTTGAGTACTCCACAGTACCACCCCCACCACACATACACACACACTAATTATTCTCCAGTCCTTCTGGCCCTTTTACTGTTCTCTAAACCCACTAAATTTAGTTCTACCTCAGGACTTTTGCATTTGCTATTTCCTTTGCCCAGGATTATATCTTTACCCAGATAATCACATGCAGGCTCCTTCACACCTCTTCCATCTCAGCTCAAATGTCTCTGCCTCAGAAACGCCTTCCATAACCTCTATCTGGAGCACTCCTTATCACAGCACCCTGACTTATTCCTTTTGAAGAACTTTTCACTATTAGAATTAATTCCATTTTTTAATTTTCTTTTTTTTCTTCAAATTAACCCCACGTATCTTTTTTTTTTTTTTTTTGTGAGAAAGATCAGCCCTGAGCTAACATCCATGCTTATCCTCCTCTCTTTGCTGAGGAAGACCAGCTCTGAGCTAACATCTATTGCCAATCCTCCTCCTTTTTTTCCCGAAAGCCCCAGTAGATAGTTGTATGTCATAGCTGCACATCCTTCTAGTTGCTGTATGTGGGATGCAGCCTCAGCATGGCCAGAGAAGCGGTGCGTTGGTGCGCGCCCGGGATCTGAACCCGGGCCGCCAGTAGCAGAGCGCGTGCACTTAACCGCTAAGCCACGGGGCCGGCCCCATTAATTTTCTTATTTATGGTTTGTATGCTGGTTTTGTTGAGTGCTGCATCCCTGAGGCTGAGAACAGAGCTGGACTGTAGTGAATATAGTTAATAAATACTTGTTAGATGAATGGATGGTGGATGAAAGGAAGGTAGATGTCGTTCAACATTATCTATCTCATTTCATGCTCATTGCTATCTAGAGGCTACAACTGGACTGTGAGTCCTTTAGAAAGAGGAACTCATTCAACTTTATCTCTGTGTCTCTGACACAGCATAGCAATTGCTCAGTAAATAATTATTGGACAAAAGCATAGCTGGCCCAAGTGCTTTCAAGATACTCTGTGTTCGCCTCCATCCTCAGTCACTTGACTGCATCTCTCTTCTGAAACAACTAAACCAGAGTTTGGCACTGGGCCTTGTACATAATACGTGGTCAATATATGTCAGTAGAAAGAAAGAAGGAAAGAAGAAAGGAAGGTAGGAAGGACTTGTCTCAGCTCTAATGGATGCATTGACTACAAGTTTCAAATTTGGGGCCCCAATGCCAAAATGTCAGAAAGGATCCCCTTGCCCCTTTGTTTTCTGGAGAAGTCAGAAGAACTTCAGTTCTTCAGTGGATGGTCCATTTCACCTCTAATCACAGGCACAGGAAACAAGGGATGTGGAAATGAGTTTAGAAAATAATCCTTCTTTCACTATAGCCCTATAGTATAGAACAGAAGTCATAGCAGTAGCCCAGAAAAATGGTGACCAAAACGTTTTCATGCACATCTGATTAGCCACGAAGGCTTAACTGTTTCTTAAATGCTTGTTGGAAGTGAATACTTACTAGTGAAGAAGAAGGAATGAAAAGCTTGCAGCACAGACCATGAAATCATTTCCCCCCTGACTGTTGAATATCCCGTGTTCTCTTCCTTTGAAAGATTCAAACTAACCTGGGAATTTTTTTATTTTATTGCTGTTCTGTGTAATACTGAGTGCATCAGAACTCCCAGAACTTCCTCCCAACTGGGCTGCAAACTCCTTGCCTGTGACAGCACATTCACTTGTCTCCTTGCGTGCCTAACCACCTGCTCGACCCGAGGTTGGCTCAGCATGTGGGCCTTGAGTTCGAAAGATGCAGACTTGGAATCTGCGTTGTTTTCACCTGAGGTGCATAAATATTGAGGTGATCAGTCAGCCTTTGCGGCCCAACTGTCCCTCCAACCCACGTGCTGCCACTGTGGCTATGCAGATCCCGCGGTAGGGGCTGCCGTGTTGCTTCTGAACTTCACTTCATTCACTTTGTCTAGAATAGGAGGGACAGCAGGGATTAGGTGGGGTTTTGACATATGGTATTTCTATTTCTGCGCAGTAACCAGCCAAACCATTACAGAATATTAGGTATTTTAAAGGGTGGAAAATATACTGCAATTTGGTTTCCTTAGACAGATATATAATTCTGGAGAGGCATGAACATTGGGGCTAACCTATATTGGGCTAAAAACCTGTACTGTATTCTAGTAATAAAAATCAGTAAATGCTATGTAGAAAAAAAAGGCTAACCAGTGCCCAAAAGCCATGGTAGAAATTGAGTATGATTGCAAAGCTAAATCAGGATTAAAATGAATATAATTTACCCATTAGATCCTAATGTAGTACTACTGCAGGATTCATAAAATCAAATCTCTGATGTTACTTATAAAAAATAAGGTTTAGAGTAAAAAAATTCTTTTTAATTATTTTATTGAGGTGATTTTGGTTTATAACATTGTGTAATTTCAGGCGTGCATTATTGCATGTCAGTTTCTGTATAGACTGCATTGTGATCACCCCTAATAGTCTAATTTTTATCCGTCACCATACACATGTGCCCCTTTCCCCTTTTTGCCTCCCCCCTTCCCCTCTGGTAATCACTAATCTGTTCTCCTTCTCTATGTGTTTGTTTATCTTCCACGTATGAGTGAAATCATATGATATTTATCTTTCTTTGTCTGGCTTATTTCACCTAATATAATACCCTCAAGGTCTATCCATGTTGTTGCAAATGGCACAATTTTGTCTTTTTTATGGCTGAATAGTATTCCATTGTACATATATACCACAATTTCTTTATTCATTCATCAGTTGATGGGCACTTGGGTTGCTTCCATGTCTTGGCTATTGTGAATAATGCTGCAATGAACATAGGGGTGCATAAATCTCTTTGTATTGTTGATTTCATGTTCTTTGGATAAATACCCAGTAGTGGGATAGCTAGATCATATGGTACTTCTATTTTTAATTTTTTGATAAATCTCCCTACTGTTTTCCATAGTGGCTGCACCAGTTTGCATTCCCACAAGCAGTGTGTGAGCGTTCACTTTTGTCCACATCTAGAGTAAAAATTTTTAAGATTAAGAAACTGGAGATATTTCTTATCATAAATAACTTTCTAAAAGGCATATTTCTTAGGAGTATAATTTGTATATCCATGATGTATATTAAAAACATTTGGGTTCATCAGCTTATTTTGAAATTAGAGAAAAAGAGTAATCAGAAAAATCAGAGCTGGAAGAGATCTTCATGATCAGATTGTCCAACACTGTCTGTAGAACAAGCAGGCTGGCCTGCAGCAGGAGTTTCTGAATGCTGGTTCTTGGACCGGAGCCAGGCTCCTGCAGTGCGTTGCATTACCTTGCAAGCTTATTAAACAGGCAGATTGCCAGGCCTCAGCCCTGGAGGTTCTGAGTCAGCCAACCAGGTCTGGGAACCAGTGGATTCAACGCACTCTCCCAGACATGACATTCAAGGAACCAGTGGCACCAGGCTTGGCCCTGCCCTTCATCACCAGGATGGTCAGAGTGAGAATGGAAATGACATTAGCGTCCATCTGCACTGGGATGGGCCTCCGTGTTATAAAAGAATTTGAGTCCCCAGTAGTTGTTTAAAGCCCTCAATTCATAGGCAACCCCCTTCTGGCTGCCAACTGCAAACCTATAGCTCTAGCTGCACTGATCTCATTCATTCATTCATATCACAAATAATTACTGTGTGCCTACTGGGAATGCAGAGGTCAACAAGCATAGGCTCCTAATAAGACCAGTGAGGATGACAGACAAATACACAGAGAGTTACAACCCAGTGATTGCAGAGAAAGAGCAGGCTGTTAGGGGAACATCTGAGAGGAGCACCTTATCAGCTTAGGGGGAGTCAGCTGATGCTGATGGATGAGTGGAAGTTAGTCAAGGTGAGAGGGGGAGACCTGTCTTGATCCATCCTCTGGGGATGGGCAGGTTTCCACTTTAAGATAAAAAAGGAGGGAAAAAAGATTCTGGAGAGGCAACTAGACAACCAGGAGTATCTGTCACAGAAGCCATCAAAAGCCTTCAGTACACAAAAAACAACAAATGTTGGAGAGGATGTGGAGAAACAGGAACTTTCATTCACTACTGGTGGGAATGCAAACTGGTGCAGCCACTATGGAAAACAGTGTGGAGATTTCTCAAAAAATTAAAAATAGATGTACCCTATGATCCAGCTATCCCACTACTGGGAATCTACCCAACGAACCTGAAATCAACAATCCAAAGAGACTTATGCACCCCCATGTTCATCGCCGCATTATTCACTATAGCCAAGAAGTGGAAGCAACCCAAGTGTCCCTCGACTGATGATTGGATCAAGAAGATGTGGTATATATATACAATGCAATACTACTCAGACATAAAAAAAGACAAAAATCGTCCCACTTGCAACAGCATGGATGGAGCTGGAGGGTATTACGTTAAGCAAAACAAGCCAGAGAGAGAAAGACAAACACCACATGATTTCACTCATATGTGGAATATAAACCAACACATGGACAGAGAGAACTGTATGGTGATTACCAGTGGCAAGGGGGTTGGGGGTAGGCACAAGGGGTGAAGGGAGGCATTGAGATGGTGATTGACAAACAATAATGTACAACCAAAATTTCACAATGTTATAAACTATTAAGACATCAATTAAAAAAAGCCTTCCGTACACAATATTAATTTCTTAGTTTTGATAACTGTGCCATGTTTATGCAAGATGCTAGCATGAGGGAATCTGGGAGAAGGGTATACAGGAACTCTCTGTACTATCCTTGCAACTCTTCTGTAAATTTAAAATTATTTCAAAATAAAAAGTTTTAAAAAACTTATCATTCAGGATAGAGAAGACAGGGAATAGACCCAAGATAGTGACTGTGGGGATGGCTGATGTAGGCATATTTGAGAGATACTTAGGAGGTAGAATGAAAAGAATTTAGAGATGGACCAAAGAGTGAAGGAGAGGGATGCTTTAGTCAACAGGGGGTATGGGGCACCATTTCCTGTATGGAGAACAGAGAAGGCAGGATCTGGCAGGAAAAAATGAGATCAGATGTGCACATGGTGACTTGAAAGTGTTTGTGGGAACCTCAGGTGGAGACTGTTGCAAGAGCACTGGGTAGCTAGGTCCGGGGCTCAGCGTAGGGGTCAACCCCAGCTACAGAGATTTGGGAATCAACAAGAAATAAATGAGGAGGATGTGACCAAGAAAGTAATTGAAATAATTGGAGGAAATGGAATTTTCTTGAAGACGGTATGTAGAGTGATAAATAAAAAATGGATGGAGGGCAGAACCTTAAAAAAAGAGTTAGACAGATAAAGAGTAAATTGAAAAGAACATTCAAAGAGGAAGAAGGAACACCAGCCAAGTATGATGTTGGGGAAGGCAAGAGAGGAAGGATTTTCAAGAAAGAGGTAAGACTAACCTTCAGCAAGTTCAAGCAAGAAAAGAACAGCACTGACTGGGTTATTGACAATCTTGGTGAGTTTAATCTTTGTCTTTCCACTAAACGTTTTGGACAGGGCAAAAACAATATGGAAAAATCAGTGAATACTTTTAAGTGCCTACTTTGATGAAGCAAGCGACGAACATCAGCCAGCGTAGTATTGAGGGGAAACCATGTGTGATCCTGGGTGTCAGGCAGACCTAAATTCAAGTTGTGGCTCTGTCATCTGCTAACTGAGTGACCTCGAGCAAGTTATTTAATCAACCTCTTGAATCTCAGTTTCTTCTCCTGTAGAATGAGGATGGTGATACGCATCTTGTGTATCAAAGAGGAAGAAGGAACACCAGCCAAGTATGATGTTGGGATTTTAGGATTAGAGATAATGCATATAAAGCCCCTACCACGACATCTGGTACATAATCCACGACGTCTGGTACATAATAGTTGCTCAACAAACGACAGCCATTACTATGGGTCAAGTACTCTTCTTCTGGACTCTAAAGCACCCTGTGCATCCGTCTATTAGGCCACTAACCACAAAGTACTGAAACAATTTGGTCTTTATGACTCTTTCCCAAGCCCAGCCTCCACCGGACTGCCAGCTTCTTTTTGTTTGTTTTTTGTTTTGTTTTTGTGAGGAAGACTGGCCCTGAGCTAACATCTGTTGGCAATCCTCCTGTTTTTTTTGCTGAGGAAGACTGGCCCTGGGCTAACATCCATGCCCATCTTCCTCCACTTTATATGGGACGCTGCCACAGCATGGCTTGCCAAGCGGTGCGTTGGTGCGCGCCTGGGATCTGAACCAGTGAACCCTGGGCCGCCACAACGGAGCGTGCGCACTTAACCACTTGCGCCACCGGGCCCGCCCTGAGCCAGCTTCTTTTTTAAGAGTGTCTTGTTCAACTTAGTTTCCCCATCAGCCAACGTAGCAGACCTCCTGGACAGGACTCTCATTCTGCAGGATCAGAAGGAAGTATGGGAGGTGGGTCCTGCCATAGAGATGTCATGGGTAGATTTGCTTTACTAAGATGGCATTGGAAGTGAAGGTCTGAAAACAAGATAGTCATGTGCTCACACAGGTCTGCCAAGGAGCTGAAGGTGGTTTTTCAAATTTTGCAAGCAATTTAATTCTGGAAATCTCAAGGACAGGATGGTGAATCAGGAAAATTGATGAGGACTTTTGGCACTAACTAGTTGGCTGATTCATCCAAACTCATACAATATGACTCCATAATTATGGAGAGTATATTTTCCTGAATCAAAAGAAAGAAAAGAAAAAGAAACAAATAGGATACATAATCTGATTAAAGATTGTGGGGGGTACCCTATATGAGAAGGAACCTGGAAGAGTAGCGGCTTGGATATCTGGGCTGGGAATTTTCAAGTCATTTGAATAACTATTCAAATGAGGAGCATCCCTGAAGCCAGGGGCATCCTAGGCTACCAATAAGTGAGAATTCGGAGTGCTCATGTGCCCACTGTATTAGTTTCCCAGGGCTGCTATAACAAACTTTCACAACTAAGGGGCTTAAAACAACAGAAATTTATTGTCTCCTAGTTCTGGAGGGCAGAAGTCTGGTATCAAGGTATCAGCAGGGTTGATTCCTTCTTGGAGTCTTAGAGGGTGAATCCTAGCTTCTGGTGGCTGCTGGCAATCCTTGGCATTCCTTGTCTTGTAGTTGCATCACTCCAACCTCTATCTCTGTCTTTACATGGCATTTTCCCAGTGTGTCCGTGTGTCCAAATTCTCCTCTTCTTATAAGGACACCAGTCATTGGATTAGGGGCCCCCCCCAATGAGCTCATCTTAACCTGATTACATCTGCGAAGATTGTTTTTTCAAAGAGGCTCACATTCAAGGTACCAGGGGTTAGGACTTCAACATATCTTTTGGGGGGGACACAATTCACCCTGCAAAACTTCCAGGCCCTCCCGCCGCCCTCCCACCCTTCCATTATTTGCTAGCCTCTGAGAGCTATCTGCAGCCCTTGCAACTTGCCCTATTCTCACACCTCTAGGCCCGCACACACGCTGGGCCGTCAGCCGGCAGTGTTCCTGTCCACTCCTTGTCTTCCATCTGGACAACTCTTGAGTATCTTTCAAGACTCAAGAGACATTTCCCCTTTTCTCTCAGGCTTTTCCTTCCTCCCATCATCTCTCAGAATCAGTTGCTATATTTTCGGGTGGAGTGTGACATTAAGCAAGGTAGATGATGACAAATTGTTGCAAGCCTGCTCTCCCCGCTAGACTTCAAGCTCTGTGAGGACAGAGACCATACATTTTTCTTTATGAGCCCTGTGCCTGCTACACAGGGGATAGCCAACTATGTAGGGGTCAGCTAAATAGGAGGCTAAACTCAGTGTTTGTGGCTTTCCGTGGGTCTGATTGAACAGGACAGCCTGGCCAAGCCAAATTGTGCTATTTCTTCTAGCCCAAACCAGCACTTTCCATGGGGTCAAGTGTGAGCTGCCAGTGAATTTCCAACCCGATTTCCTCTGCTCCCAGTCTCCGTGGGAGGTCTCCATGCTGGACCCAGTCAGGCCAAGCCCGGTGAGGGAGGACAAGCTGGGCCAGTTACTCCCCCAGTCTGCTTTAGTGGAGACTGCAAATAGGGGCCATTGGCTGGTGGGTCCCAGTGTCACAATGCAGCATTCAGTGGCTGCTGTGGGGTGCCCCTGTGTGTGTGTGGGCAGCTCGTGGTCCAAGGCCAGCCAAGCCCCATAAAAATGTCAGGCCTGTGCAAAGGCCAGCGCTCTTTGGGCTTTTTTCTCTTCTTGCTAGTGGTTTGCTTCTTAGTCATCTGTCTCCTTAAAATAGGCCCTTCCTTCTCTCCCTCTGGGGCTCCTGCTCTCTAATGTTCTTACTGACAAGCACAGCAAAGCAGAGGTCAGAAGAGAAACTGCACAGATATTAATGGCATTTCAGAGCTCAAAAGTTCTCTAGAAAGAAAGTGTCTAGTCCAATCCTTCTTCCCATAGATGGGAAACTGAAGCTTGGGATGGGAGAGGGACTTGGCTAAGATCACGCAGAAAACTGTCGAGAGAGAAGAATACAGCCTAATTCTCTGACTTCCAGACCAAGGCTCTTTCCCTTCAACCACACTGTCTCCACCTGTCTCTTCCAGGAACAAAGAGAGTTAAGGTTTAATTGCCTTTAATAGCAGAACAAACTACGAAAAGTTTCGCTTGAACCCCTCCCCTGCCTTGTCCACTTTAAAGGGTACTAACTACTCAAAGAGGTACTGTCCCCATTTGCAGGGACTTCTGCCCAGGACAGAGTGGAGACATGTTTGCTGTCCAGGGTGGTGGCAGCAACACATCATGGTTACTGGAGACCACATCTCATGGAGTATTCTAGAGATAAAAATGGATTTGGATGTTGACTACAAATTCAAAAGGAGCCAATTTAAACCTCTTGTTAAAACAAAAACTGGTTCATTCTTCCCCATTTATTTTTAAGGCCCAAGTGTTCACTTCAATTAGTGTCTTAAAAATAAAGGGAAAAAGGATACTTGGATTCCTTTGAAACACAAGTCAACAAAAGCCAAATTAAACATCAACTCTCTCAATTTGTGGGCATTGATTGTGTCACCACTTTTCTTCGGCTCTTCCCCTCCCCACCACTCCCCAGTGCAAACTCTAGTGCTGTGATCAACAGAAGTTCACGTTCCTGGTCTCCCACCCCCTCCCCCTTCTACTTCTACTTCCCTTCTCACACCTTGCCCTGTTGACTTGCGTTCCCTCTTTGCTCCTCTACTGCCCCTTTTTCCTTTGCTTGGAATTCCCCCTCCTCCCCACCTCCCCTGGCTTCTCTCCCTACCTGTCTAAAGCCTTAATCCACTCTCAAGACCATAAAACAGCCTTGCATCTCTCCAGTCTAACTTTTCCTTCATGGACTGTCCAAGGCTCATGATTTGCCTCTTCTCTGGAACACGTGGCTTCCTGCCTCGTGATGAACTCTCCATCCATTCAGGTGTCCATCTGTTCATTAGTTAACAACCATTTGCTGAATACCTTCTGTGCTGGCCACAGCGCTTGCCCCGAGGAGCTCACATCCCAATGTGGAAGAGAGAAGACAATTACAACAGAATAGCTACTGCCACAAGATTTAAAATTTATTCTGAAGGCAGTGGGAAGTCATCGAAGGATTTTAAAGAGGCAAAGTGGTGATAGGAACGGATCTGCATTTTAAGGAGTGTTCTTGGAGCAATGTGGAGGACAGGTTTGGTGAGGGTGGGAGTGTGGTGGTGAGGGTAATGATGGTGCCAAAGTGAAGGTTAAAAGGCTAATTGGGAGGTTATTGCAATAATTCCAGCAAAATATTAAAGCGTGTCCCAAGGGCGTAACAGAAAGAATAGCGAGGAGGAGAAATGTGGGCTAGAACTGACAGGAAGTAGTGGTTGGATGCAGGGACTCTGTGCATTCAAGACCCCAGGGTTTCTGGCTGGGGCTCTTGTGTGGAGGGTGATGTCAGCCTCTGGAACAGGAAGAGGAGAGCAGGATCGGGTCTGAGGGAAGGGCTGTGGTGCTCCCTCCTGCAGATGTTTTTTTTATTTTATTTTTTTGTGAGGAAGATCAGCCCTGAGCTAACATCCGTGCTAATCCTCCTCTTTTTGCTGAGGAAGACCGGCTCTGAGCTAACATCTATTGTCAATCCTCCTCCTTTTTTTCCCCAAAACCCCAGTAGATAGTTGTATGTCATAGTTGCACATCCTTCTAGTTGCTGTATGTGGGACGCAGCCTCAGCATGGCCGGAGAAGTGGTGCGTCGGTGCGCACTGGGATCTGAATCTGGGCCGCCAGTAGTGGAGCGCGCGCACTTAACCGCTAAGCCACGGGGCGGCCCCCTCCTGCAGATGTGGTGATTAACAGGACTGGGGGCAGGAAGATAGAGGTGGTGATGTCTATGGATGTGGAGCTGAGGTCCCCAGCAGGCTGTAGATACTTAGGGACATATTTTCCCTATTGGCCCTTGATGTCAGGGGCAGGGACTGAGAATTACTCCTGTTTTCTTTCTTCATATCTTGAGTACAGTAGATTCTCATTTGCTCTGAGAATCCGTGGAGGAGTCAAACTCCAAAATAGATGATATAAGTGGACAGAAGGCAGCTACATTTATGGGACAGAGTAACCAGTGGGAGTATAATTGTTCTGACTTGCCACTCACAAAGGCTCTCTGGCCCCAGTTACTTCACCTACACTGAAGATGTTGATACCTAGGACACAAGATCACCATGAGGTCATAAGGTCATGATGTCGTGTTCTCATCAGCCAACCCCATGAGTTTGTGGAGGAAGCTTTGGTGCCAGGCTTGGGAGTTTGTGGTTGTATTTCTGGAGATGCCTTTGGATGAGTCACTTTCGTTTACTAGATCCTAATTTTTCTCTTTTGTAAACTGAGGAAGATTGGATTGTAGGATCTGGAAGGCCCTCTCCAAGTTTAAGATGCTACCTCCCAGAGATATCATGAGAAAATACTGATTTAAAGAATCATAATCAAGCTGACACACGTGAAGGCTCATTAAATGAGGAGATGAATGGCAAAATGACTATCAAATGTCCCCTACTTAAGACAGCCAAGCCTTGCAGAATTACTCGCTGAAGTCAGCTCCTCCCTAGGAGAACAGTGGTTCGCATTTTCTTTCCTCCACAAACAGGAGATTAAGGGACCTCTTAGCTTTGGGGATGGCTATGCCTGCAGTGATGACAATGAACTATATGCACATTTCCTGTAAAGTAAAAATTCACTTTGTGTGGAGAATGCAGAGGTTTTGTAATTGTTGGTGCCGGAGGAAGGCAACAGGGCTATGGAAGCACTGAAGAGTTGGATGGGGGTCTGACCTTGGTGGGGACACTGAATCGCTTCATGGACTCTGCCCATGATTGCACGTGTTGTGGTGGAGAGACCATGGGATTGAATGCCAGGCATGATTGGCTAAAACCCTGGCTCTGCTGCCTACTCGTAAAGGACCTTGGATAGTTACTCAATCTCTCTTAGCCTCTATCTCCTCATCTGCAGAATGAGGATAGTAGCACCAACCCTGGGGAGTGATTGTAAGGATGAAATGTGAGAATGAATGTAGGACCTGGCACAGAGGATGAGGCCAGTGAAGGTTAGAGGCCTCTATAGTTTTAGAAACATTCTTCTTCAATCACCTTCTACTTTTCCAAACCAAGTTCAGGCTGTAAGTGGGTGGGGGTGGGGGAAGGTATGGCTGGCTTGGGGTCCTCTGGCTGAGGTAGAGGAGGGGTCCCCCTTCCTGCGTACACAGAAAGGGGGAGATTTGCTTCCTGCCGTTTTGCGGAGTCCTTTTATATGCAGCTGTAGAGGCTAGTGGATTAGGCAAATGCAAGCCACGTTTTTCAAGATAGCGTGTCTGTCTGGGCTTGTTGAATGAAACTTTTGGTAGGGTTGGCTGGTGAGACTGCAGGGCTCTGACATGGACGCTTCTCAGTCACGGATCAACTTGTGGACCAGGATTAATCCTGTTTGCCTTCTCTGTCTTAGCCTCCCAGGGGTGGGGCACTACTTTGGATGATCTGGGGTTTTAATGAGATCCAGGATTTTGTTTTCTGAGGTGGAACATAGTAGGAAGGTGTCTGTGTTTAAATCAAGGCCCCAGCACCACCTCAGACCTCTTCCAGTGCCACCTGCAGGCTGGGGCGGAGGTGTCAGAATGGGTGTTTGCGGCACGAAGGCGTGAGTGCGGGAGGGGCTTTGTATTATTCCAGAGTATGAAAGGACGAGCTGCATCCGGGTTATTCAGTCAACATTCATTGACTTATCACCTACTTTGGGTGCTAGACACAGGTAGTGCTGGGGGAGAGGCTATGCGGGCTGTGAGTTTTTGCTTCAAGCCCAAGGAAGAGGAGGGCTCTGCAGACCTACACTGCAAAGCAAAATACAAGCACCAAAAAGCAAGTTCAGAAGAGTTCTTTTGTCCTGGCAACCTAGCCTGCATTTCCGGCCTCACTTCTAGCCTCAAGCTTTCAGAGACATTCAGCTACTTTCCTGAAAGCGTCTAAATACAAGGCACCTTAGTCTGGAAGGGAAAACAAAACCAGCTCTTGTTGGAGAGATAAGCAGAACATATTCATATCTTTATTCATTCTCTCAGTGGCAATTTACAGAGCTTCTGCAGAACTGAACCTTGTCTGTGGCCTCTTTGATTTGTTCTTGGCTTTTGCCATGACCTGGCAAGGAGGAGACCCCAGTTGGAGGCTGAGGAATGAAGAATGAACAAATGAATGAAAGAATGAATGGGTGATACAAAGAGGAGCATATCATGGCCTGTTGCAAAGGGACTCTAAGGGGCAAAATCCAGAGTCCTCAATCTGAGAGTGATTGAGTCCTCAATCATGCAATCAACCACCTGCTTGAGCAGAGTCAGATCAGCGCCTACGCTTCTGAGCACTGCCAAGTCTTGGCTGTACTCCAAGCAAGTCCCACGTTGGGAAAGAAATCCCTCCTCCTGCCTGGGCGAGAATGGAACTCAGTTTCTTGAGTTTGCACTTATCTGGTGGCAAAAATTACCAACAGCACGAACATATCTGCCTTTTAGGTCTTATGGGAGAGTCCAGCTGAGAATTTAAGTGTGAAGACCGGAATGGCCATTGGAACTGCTTATCATGGCATTCAAGACCACCCACAGTCTACCTCCACCTGCCCTTCCCTGCTCCTTACTCAGAACTCACTTCTCTCACCCCACAGCTACCTGATCTTGTCACTCTCTTCTCAACCACTCCTACATTTCCCCACCTCCTTGACTTGGCTCATGGATGACCTTTCATTATCTCTGCCTGTTCAACATTTAGCCTACAGAAGTCCTCACCAATGAAGTTCTCCCCAATCCATCCACTCGAGATTAATCTCTCTCCACTATGTGAATGGAGTCTGGTGATTGTACCTCTGGGAATGAGAGTCTTTGATGTGGAGTGGGGCCAATGGAGCCTACACTGAGACAGTGTGTGGCACAGTCAGAAGAGTCGGTGAGCCAGTGAGCGCCAGGCATCTACGTGGACCAGCTGATTAGCTGTGGGGAAAGAGGCCCTGGTACTTTGGTTCCTGGGCATGTTATTGAGAGGAAGAGAAGGTAGTATTAACTCAGGAGCCAGCTCTCTGTGGTAGGAAGCTGCAGACCGGGACAGTGTGAGAGACCCTAAAGAACTGAATGTTCCACTGTGGCTTTCCCATGTGCTTGTCCCCACACTTGATCCTTATACTAAGGGTGCTTGGGTTGATTTTCTTCCACAACAGCCAGGCAAGGCTGTGCTGGGTTTGCACAGCACAGGGGCTGAGGGAGGGATGGAACCCAGACCACCTTCCACTTCCTCAGCTCTACGCTCCGCTGGAGGTTTCACTCGTCCAGAGGAAGGGACACTTTTCCCTTTACACCAGAACTCAGTAGCACAAGGGGCGCTTACCCCTGACCTGTGCCCTCTCTTCCTTCTCTTTCTTCCCCCTGCAATACCCGTGTCCGCAAAGGGATCTGTACCCAAATCTGGATACCCCGGCCCAGATGTCCAAGTTCTCTTCCAAATCTCTTGGCTGCAACTGTCCCTTGGCTGTGCCTGGGCCTGGGGTGCACACACTAGCAGTGTATCCCTTGGTGACTCCTGGCTGAGGGGTGCCCATACTTGTGGCATGACCCACACCCAGGAGGACAGACTTGGGGAAAGGCCCGTGCAGGCCCTGAAAGAGGTTAGTAGTGTTTTAGCAGGGAATTGGGGTCCAGGTACCCAGGCTCAGGTCTAGAATAGGGAGCGCAGGCTCCTGGTGGCCACGTGCCCTTGGCCTCTTGGACTCCTTGCCCCTTGGAAATGAGTGTGCCCTGTAAAGTGTAGGACCCCTCTTACACAGGGTGGGATTGCTGGACTCTAGCAGCCTTAGGGGCTAAGTTCCCCAGCTGGGCAGGTGGGGCTAATGAGCCAGCAAATGTGGGCCTTCATCTAACACCATCTCATCTGCCCAAGGCCAGACGGTGACAGTCAGGTAGTACATGTCTGCCTCTCCATCTAGATCTTGGATGACAGGCACCTTGTCTTGTCATTTTTATACTCTTGGTAGCAACAAGCACCGTCCTTCAAGGCTGAAGTCTTCAAGGGGTACCTTTAAAATTTGCTTTTGTACGTGCAGTGAAAAGAGTGCTGGCCTTGGAATCAGACACTCGGATTCTCTCTCAGCTCTGCCACACCTGGCTCTGTAGACTGGACTTACCAGGTCCCTCCCCGGGCCTTCCATTTCCCCATCTGTAAAACAAGGCTATTGGGCTGAACAATTTCCAAAGTACCATTCAGATCTGAAGGTCTGTGGCTTATGACTCCTGAGGGCCACGTTTTCCCTTATCTGTCAATCCTTCTCAACCTGAGTACTCACTAAAATCACCTAGGAAGCTTTAAAAAATTTCCAGTGCCCAGGCCCTACCCCCCGAGTTTCTGATTCAGCTGTTTCAGGGTGGAGCCCAGGCAAAAGCTCCCCAGAAGATTCGGATGTGCAGCCAGGGTTGAGAACCGCTGTTAGAGTTGGAGAGAAGTCTCCCCCGCCCACCACCCACACACCAATGAGGAAAAATGGAGCAGGACAGATGCTTGGTGCGAAAGCAGAGCAGCTGTAAGCAAGGCTAGACGCTGGGATCCTGGGGCGGGGGACCTCCTGTTCGTCTCCAGGAAGATGCGGATAAATAGAGTCAATTTTCTGGCCTCACTGCTCCTCACCTCCCATCCATCTTCCCGTCCTGCAGCTGAGAACTGAGGGGGAGGAGGAGATAGAGCAGGCAGCTGTCTAATCTGGGGAGATTTTCTCATGGGTGGGGAGAGGCTGACTCTTGGCTGCAGTCTTCCGGCTCCCTCACAGCTGGAGCTGGAGAAGCCAGAGCGAGCGCTGGGGCGGGGAGCCCAGCTGCTGGCAGTTGTTCCCGTGTTATCTCCCTGACAGCTGCAAACCTCCTGACGTGTTGCGTGTGTGTCCACGTGTGAGCGTGTACTCGCTAGCAGAAAAGAGAAGATGAAGAGGCGGAATGTCAAGCCCATGAGGTTACCATGCTTACTGAACTTCAAGACACCCCTTAAGCCTTTCCTGACCCCCACCCACCTGTAGTCTGTGTGATGCCCCCTCCTCATTGCTCCCATAAGCCCCTGGTGTCCCCCCCCATTGAGATTCAATGCACTAGCAGCTTCAATAATTATAATAGCTCTCACTTACGGAGTGTGTACTATGTGCCAGGCATTTTCCTAAGTGTTTGAGGTCAAGGATTCTATTTAACCCCCAGAACAACTCTGCGAAGCAAGCACTATTCATATTCCTGTTATACAGATGAGCAAACCAGAGAACAGAGAAGTTAATATTTACTCTATGATCACACAGCTGCCAAGATTCAAAGTCAGGATATCTGATGCTAAAACTTGAGCTCTTTACCACGTGGCTATTCTGCCTGCTGTCAGTAATTGATTATGGATGAAAGCCTGTTGGAATAAATGAGGTCTCTTTCAGCTCTGACACTCAAACAATGGTGTTGCTCACAGTGGCATACATCTCAGACTTTGATTTTTTGTTTAGATTGAGGTTTTCAGCCAACATTGGCTGAACTCATAAGCCGCAGAATCAGAAGTACCTGTCGTCACTCCTGCAGGCCTTCTCATTCTAGTAGGATCTAGGAGAAGCACCTTGAGAGGAGAATGGTCCAGGGCAGCACTACCTGCACTGGGCTCCAGGGACCAAAACGTTGAAAAACCACTAAAAAAGAGTACCCCTGATGATGGTGCAGAAGGTATGGACCTGGACCCTCCCACTTGCAAAGACTTCTGCTCCCAGGAAGCCTGTGTGCACTGACTGGGTCGTTTTCCCAACACAGGGGTTAGGTTGTATTGAAATCCACACGCCATTGTTCTCAGTGCTGACTCATGGTATGCATTTCCAAGATGGCAGGCCGGGGCTTGGATGCAGCTTGTGACCTGGTGCCCGTAAAGCTTTTTGATTTTGGTGTTTTTTATTGAGCTTACCGATCTAGTAAATACATGATTGTGGGGAAGGGGTGATCTGCTGAGAGGGGAGTGATAATGAGAACAGCCAAGATCTTCACCTCAGCCTCCATGTTCTAAGGTAAGGAGTTAGCAGTCAGATGAAAAAAAGTAGACCATTCACTGCATAGTTTAACTGGTGCCTCCCCAGCAATCTCATTTTAGCTCCCAAAGTGTTTTTTATGAGCTGAATTCCCTTTCTACCCTCTCTTTTATAAGGTTTTATTCTCATTTGGTTAATTACTAGTTGTATGGACAAGTCCTTCTATTTTCCCTTACTAGATTTTAAAATTTCATTCACTGACACACAAAAACGTCGGGTTCTTTCCAGAGAGAGTTGAATCCTGCTCTAAGAAAGTGCTTTTTATGGTGTAAGGCAGTACTTCTCACACTTTAAGGTACGCAGGAATCGCCTGGATGTCTTGTTAAAAATGCAGACTCTGGTTCCATGGATCTGGGGTGGGGTCTGGGATTCTCCATTTTTAGCAAGCTTCCAGGTGATGCCAATGCTGCTGGTCCCCTGACCACACTTTTTTTTTTTTTTTGGATAAAATATGTGAAGCATTAATTTTTTTCAGCTTTCTTGAGACATAATCAACATATAATATTGTGTAAGTTTCAGACGTACAATGTGATGATTGGTATATGTATATGTTGCAAAATGATTACCAAAACAAGGTTAGTTAACACATCCATTACCATACATAGTCACCTTTTGTGAGTGTGGGGGGGAGAACTTTTAAGATTCATTCTTGTAGCAACTTTCAAATATACAATACAGTATTGTTAACTGTCGTCACCATGCTTACATTAGATCTCCAGAACTTATCTTATAACTGGAAGTTTGTACTCTTTGCCCACCTTCACCAGTTTCCTCACACCTGGCAACTACCAATCCACTCTCTGTATCTATGAGTTCAGTTTTTCTAGATTCCACATATAAGTGAGATCATACAGTATTTGTCTTTCTCTTCTGACTTATTTCACTTAGCATAATGCCTTCAAGGTCCATCCATGTTGTCAAAAAATGGTAGGATTTCCTTCTTTTTTATGGCTGAATAATTTTCCATTATACAAAATATATATATATATATATATATATATATATATAATATATATATCACATTTTCTTTATCCATTCATCCGTCGATGGACAGTTAGGCTGTTTCTCTGTCTTGGCTGTTGTAAATTATACTGCAATGAACATGGGGTGCAGATATCTCTTTGAGATGGTGATTTCATTTCCTTTGGATATACACCAGAAGTGGGATTGCAATGAACATGGGGTGCAGATATCTCTTCAAGATGATTTCATTTCCTTTGGATATACAACAGAAGTGGGATTGCTGGATCACACCCAGATCACACTTTGAGGTGCAGGTTGTAGAGAAACTATGAGACACACTTACCCAATTAAGTGTGTAATGCAGAAGACTAGAGACCCAATAGTCATTTGAGCTATGCATCTACACTCTAAACAGCTCCACTGGCAAGTATGCAATGCAACCCCATCCCTGGAGGGAGCCTTATCAGCCTCACGCAAACTGTCTTTCACATGTGGCCATCCCCTGTCAGACTGCCCCCACGTCCACATGTCTGTACCCACATCTCTGCTCATGTGCATTTTTGTGCTGAATCCCTGGGGCCATGTTTTCTAGAAATCCTGGGCTAGCTAAAGAAACTCCCCCAGTATCTGACAAATGACAGCTGAGCCCATCCTCCTCCTAAACCAGGCTTCTTTGAAAAAAATCTCTGGCAGTGGGCCAGGATTCACACAGACTACACCACACACACACTGCTTGAGTTTTAACTCACCCCCGGTTAGGATGCCGTGGGCTTTGAAAAGAGCACTGAATCTTTCCCAGGTGACTCGGGAGAGTGGTGCTTCCTGTTTGGGTCTGAAGGCAGGGTCTGCACTGCAGAGGAGGACCTGGGCTCCAACGAAAGGAAAAGCTCAGTTAGGAAGGGGCCTGCTTGGTTCGAGTTAAGGCCTCATGAACCTCCCCACGGTGAATCTGATTTCCCTATTAACCAGGGCGGACCCTGTGAAATTTCCCTTTTTGGAGGTCAAACTCATTTGAATATTGGCAATTTCATATGGTTTGACCTTGTACAGCCAAAACTGAGGTCTTTCTCCGAGTATATTGGGGCAGAGTGTCCCTGTCCACAGAACCAAGACAAAAGAATCCACAGATCCAAGGCCATCCAGAAGTCAAGGCAGAGGGCAGTCGCCCTCTCTTAAGGTTACGTGAATGTGTGTGTGTGTGTGTGTGTGTGTGTGTGTGTGTGTACGTGCGCGCTTGGGCGCACTTGTAAACCAACCGCTGATTTGCTCTGATGCAGCTGTCAACTCTTAATTTAGACACAGATGTGACTGGACTGAGGGGTATTTTTTTTGAATTTTTAAAACCCTTTTATTTTTAACTAATTTAGACACAGAAAAGTTGTAAAAATAGTATAAAGTTCCCTTATATCTCTCACTCTGCTTCCCCTATTATGAACATCTCACAAAACCAGAGTATAATGATTAAGAAGAGGACTTGAACATTGGTACAATATTATTAATTAAATTGCAGGCTTTATTGGAATTTCACCACTTTTTCCACCCATACTCTGCATTTTTTTTTTTTTTTTTAGAGAAGGTAAAAGTAGGACCATGTGGGAGTGGCTTGCTTTTTCACTTTTTTTTTTTTTTTTTTTTTAAGATTTTATTTATTTATTTTTTCCCCCCAAAGCCCCAGTAGATAGTTGTGTGTCACAGCTGCACATCCTTCTAGTTGCTGTATGTGGGACGCGGCCTCAGCATGGCCGGAGAAGCAGCGCGTCGGTGCGAGCCCGGGATCCGAACCCGGGTCGCCAGCAGTGGAGCGCGCTCACTTAACCACCAAGCCACGGGGCCGGCCCTCACTTTTTAATTTTTTTCTATATCTGGGACGCATATTATCTGAATGATCCTTCTATATCTATTCTCTATATCACTTAACTTTTCTTTTCTTTATATTTTCTATTTTTTTTTTAGTGAGATATAATCAGCATGTAACGTTGTATTAGTTTTAGGTGTATAACATAATGATTTAATATGCATATATATTGTGAAATGATTACCAGGATAAGTTTAGTTAGGACTGAGGGGAATTTGATTAAGGTAATAACTTCCAATGGCATCCGTGGCCTGAAGGGTGAAGTCTCAACTCTTCGCCTGGCATTAAATGTTTCCCTTACCTGGCAGTACGACCTTTCCAATATCTCCATCTCTCTACACTCTGGCTCCAGCCACTGAGAAGGGTTTCTCTCCTGTAGAAGCTGGTGCTTCTCCCCTCCACATCTTTGCTCACTTCCTCTCCCTTCCCAGAGAGTCCCCCATGCCATCTCCACTCAATGACATCCTGCCCATCTTTTGAGGTTTGGCTCAAGAGCCACCTCCTGCATGGAACCTTCTCTGATTTCCTTCATCCCTATCCTTCTCCTTTCTCTATGCTTCCACAGTACTTTGAAGCTCTCCTATGACACATCACATCCCACCTTATTATATATTCCTTTATGTTCCATTTTTCATTCATTCATTCATTCCTTTAAAAAAATATTCATCATCCTGCCATGTGCAGACTCTGTCCTTAGTGCTGAGTTTACAGTGGAGGAGTATTACAGGCACAATGCTGTAAAGACAAATAAAGCACGGTAGGAAGACAGACAATGATGGGGGTAGGGAAATTATTTTACATATGGCTTTCCAGAAGGCCTCTCTGGAAGAGAGGTTGGAGCTGGAACCTGAATGAAGTGAGGGATTCAGCTGTAAAAAGATCTGGGAAAGAGCACTGCAGGCAGAGGGCATGGCAGAGGCAGAGACTTTAGGACAGGAAAGAGTTTGGTATGTTCTAGGGCAATATGCATAAGAATCCCATGGGGATCTTGTGAAAATACAGATTCTGATTCAGCAGATCTGGGGTGAAGCCTGAGATTCTGCATTTCTAACAAGCTCCCAGGTCTCATGACCACATTTGAGTAGTAAGAGAGTAAAGTCCCAGGTGCAGAAGGAAGACGAGTGTGCCAAGAGCAGAGCAAGGAAGGGGAGGGGTGCAGGAGATGAGGCCAGAGAGGTGGGCAGGGCCATGCCCTGCAGAGCTTTGATAGCCATGGTATAGAGTGGTTTCTTCTATTTGTCAGGAGAAGTGGTTGGGGAGTTTTCAGCAGAGGAGTAATATAATCTGATTTTCATAAAAGGAGAATAGACTGGGGAGTGGGGGAAGGAAAGTAAAAATAGGGAGGAGAGGTAAGTGGCTGTTGACGTATCCAGGTGAGAGAAGGTGGCTGGATCTAGGGTGGTAGTTCCAGAGGTGGAGGAATGTATACTGCATATAGACCTCCCTTGTTTGTACTCTGGGAACCCCCTGAGAGTAGGGACTGTGTCCTAACCATTCTCTGTCCATTCAAACTTCATGAAAGGTAACACCTCTGCTGTTCTATTGAAACTGCTCTCCCAGAGGCCACTGGTGACCTTTATATGGTAAAATAATTCCATTTTCAAACTCTCTCTCACCGCTTCTATTCAACATTATACTAGATGTCCTAGCCAGTTTAATAAGGCATGAAAAGAAAAAAAGGCATACATATTGGAAAGAAAGAAGACTGTCTTTCTGTGAACAATATGATCATGCATGTAGAAAATCCTAAAGAATCTTCAAAAAAGCTATTAGAACCAAGAAATTAATTTAGCAAGGTCACAGGATATGAGGTTAATATACAGAAATCAATTGTATTGATTTCTGATGCTAGCAATGATAAAAAAAATAAACTTCAAAAATTCCATTCACAGTTGCATAAAAATACTTAGGAATAAATTTATTAAAGATATTTAAGACTTGTACACTTAAAACTACAAAACAATGCTGAGAAATTAAATAAGATCTGAATAAACAGAGAGACATGCCATGTCCATGGTTTGGAAGTCTCAGTATTGTTTATTAGAAAAGACAATTCTCCCTAATTAATCTATAGATTCAACGAAATTCCAGTAAAAACCTCAGCAGGCTATTTTGTAGAAATTGACAAGCTGATCCTAAAATTTACTTGGATTACAAAAGACCTAGATTAAACAAAAACAATATTTTAAATTTTTAATTGTGATAAAATACATATAACAAAGTTTACCATTTTAGCCATTTTTAAGAGTACAGTTCAATAGCGTTAAGTATATTCACATTGTTCTATAACCAATCTCCAGAACTCTTTCCATCTTGTAAGACTAAAATCCTATACCTATCAAACAAAAAATCCCCATTCCCCCTTCCCCCAGCTCCTGTAACCACCATTCTACTTTCCATCTCTATGAATTTGACTACTGTAAATACCTCATATAAGAGGAATCATACAGAATTTGTCTTTTTGTGACTGGCTTATTTTACTTAACATAATGTCCTCAAGATTCATCCATGTTGTAGCATGTGTCAGAATTTCCTTCCTTTTTACAGCTAAATAATATTCCGTCATATGTATATACCCCATTTTGTTTATCTATCCATCTATTAATAGATACTTGGGTTGCTAACCTTTTGGCTATTGTGAATGACGCTGCTATGAACATGAATGTACAAATATCTCTTCTAGATCCTGCTTTCAATTCTTTTGGATATACACCCAGAAGCGTAATTGCTAGATCATATAGTAATTCTTTTTTAATCAGTTGAGGAAACGCCATATTATTTTCCATAGCAGCTGCACCATTTTAACTTCCCACCAATAATACACAAGAGTTCCAATTTCTCCACATTCTTGCCAACACATGTTATTTTCTGTTTCATTTTGTTTCGATAGTAGCCATCCAAATGTGTATGAGGTGGTATCTCGTTATGGTTTTGACTTGTATTTCTCTGATGTTGAGCATCTTTTCATGTGTTTACTGGCCATTTGTATATCTTCTTTGGAGAAATGTCTATTCAAGTTTTGGCCACAAAATTTTTTTTAAAAGAACAAAGTTAAAAGATTTATACTACATAACGTTAAGACCTACTATTAAACTACAATAATTAACATAGAGTCTTATTAGATAACAATAAACATATAGGTACATGGAATAGAATTGAGAGTCCAGAAATAGACCCACACTTATATGGTCAATTGATTTTGATAAAGGTACCAAGATAACTCAATAGGGAAACATATAAGTCTCTATGGTTGATCTTGAAGTACCTGGATAGTCATAGAAAGAAATATTAACCTTGACCTTTCCTCATACCATACACAAAAATTAATTCAAAGTGGATCATGGACCTAAATGTAAGATCTAAAACTATAAAAATTCTAAAAGAAAACAGAGAAGAAAATCTTTGTGATTTTGGGTTAAGCAAAAATTTCTTAATAGGACACAAAAGGTACAAATCACAAAAGAAAACACTGATTCACTAGACTTCATCAAAATTTAAAAATTTGCTTGACCAAAGAAAATGAAAAGGTAGACCACAAATTGGGAGAAAATAGTTGCAAACTATCTGACTTGGATTCAGAATTTATATAAAGAACTCTTCTTAATACTCAATTATATGAAGACAACCCACATAAAATATTGGCAAAAGATTTGAACAGATACTTCACCAAGGAAGATATATGAATGGTCTATACGCACATGAAAAATGTTCACCATCACTGGTCATTAGGGAAATACAAATTATAACTGCAATGAGATACCACTCTATGCCCACCAGAATAGTGAAAAAGGCTCAACAATAAAAAGTGTTGATGAGGATGTAGAGAAACTGGAACCCTCCTAAGTTGTTAGTGGAAATGTAAAGTGGTATAGCCTCTTTGTAAAAAAACTTGACAGTTTCTTTTAAAAGTAAATGCATGCTTATTATGCAACCCAGCAATTCCACTCCTAGGTATTTCCCTAAGAGAAATGGAAATATATGTCCTCTTAAAGAGTTGTAAGTAAATATCCATTGCAGGACTATTCATAATAATCCCTAACTGGAAACAGTTCAAATGTCCATCCACTGGTGAGTGGATAAACAAAATATGGTATATTCACATAGTGAAATACTATTCACCATCAGAAAGGAACGAATTACAAATACACGCAACAACATGGAGGAATCTCAAAAATAGGGCTGAGAGAAAGAAGCCAGACACAAAAGACTATATGATTCTATTTGTATGAAATTTCTAGAAATTGCAAAATTATGATGACAAAAGCATATCTTTGGTTGTCGGGGGCTGGCCGTGGGATCGAGGATTGGCTGTAAGGGGCACAAGGGAAATTTTAGGATGATGAAAATGTTCTGAAACTTGAGTGTGGTCGTGGTTGCACAACTGTATAAATTCACTAAAACTCATTGAACCATATAGTATACTTAAAATGAGTGAATGTTATCGTCTGTAATTTATACCACAATAAAGTTGTGAAACAAAATTTTAGTATGTAAAACCTACCAACTCAAAAAACAAACAAAAAAACCCACATACAACTCTGGCATGGACAACTGTGGTTCTGCCCTTTTCTGGCTTTCCACAGTCCTCCCCAGTGGTGTCCACGCCCCCAGGCCAGCCCCTGGCCCCTGCTCTCCAGCACCAGAGCCCCTCTCTGGGCCTTCTCACCTGGTCTTGTTATAACCACCCACTATGAGCAAGTGATTCCCAAAGGTACATCCCCATCCTAACCTCTTCCCTGAGCCTTAGACTCTGGGTGTTTCTGCAGGATAACACCTGCTGGCACCTATGGGAACAGATACCACATACTCCATAAATACAAATTTAACTCGTCTTCCGCTCCCCTCACCTGAGCTTCCTCTCACATCTAGGCTAGTGTCACCATCATCCACACAAAGATTCATGCCAGGAGTGTGAGGGCCAAATGTCAACAATCACTAGACCTGTCTTTTTTTTAAGATAACGTTCACGTACAAAAAATGTTCAGATTTTAAATGTTCAGTTTGATGAATTTTGACAGCTATATATACCTGTGTAATCATTGGCGAAATAAGATGTAGAACATTTTTATCCTTTGGGAAAGTTCCCTCAGGCCTCTCACTAGGCAATTGTCCCCACTCAACACACTTACATGCACTATCTGGTTTCCAACATGATCCGTTAGTTTTGTCTTTGCTTGGATTTCATATAGATGGGATTGTATAGTTTACACTATTTTGTGTCTTAATATATTATACTTATATTATACTATACTATACTATATTATATTATACTTAATATATTTTTTGCTATTCATCCATGTCATTGCATGTATCAATAGTTTGTTCCTTTTTATTGCTTAGTGATATTCCATCCTACTGACATACCATTGCTTAGCGGTATTCCATCCTATGGACATACCATAGTTTGTTTATCCAGACCCTTGTTGATGGACATTTGGGTTGGCTCCATTTCTGCAATATTTGAATAAGGCTGCTACGAACTTTCTTTACAATTTTACTGGGAACATATTTTCCTTGTACCAGTTTTTGGGAACATATATCTTTTGGGCAAATATCTAGAAGTAGAATTACTTGTTCATAAGGTAGACGTATATTTAACTACATAAGAAGCTGTCAAAGAGTTCTCCAAAGTGTTGGTACTATTTAATTCTCCCATCAGCAATGGATGAGAGTTCGTTTCTCCACATTCCCACCAGCACTTGGTGTATCAGTCACTTTGATTATAGCCATTCTAGAGGGTGTAAAGTGATATCTCATTGTAGTTTTAATTCTCATTTCCCTGATAACTAATGGTGTTGAGCACTCTTTCATGTGCTGATTGGGCATTCATATATCTTCTTTTGTGAGGTGTCTGTTCAAGTCTTTTGTCCATCGTTTTATTGGATCATTTATCTTTGTAGCTTTCCTTAGTTGAACAGTCTTGTTGATTTTAAAATTCTAAATATATCTCCTTTTGCTCTCTTCCTTTCCATCCTACTACAACTGCACTAGCTCAGGCCCTCCCCATGTCTCAACTAAACTATTATAGGAGAATTCTGACTAGTGTTTTTGACACTAGTTCTGCTCCCCAGTATATGATGTCTTTGATGAAGGCAGAAAACTCTGTATAAATCAAGCCCTGTCCCTCCTCTGTTCCCTGTAACCTACAGGAAAACATCAGGCATCTTAGAATGATGATAAGGCCCTTTGTGTATGTCCAGACTGACTTTGCAGCCTCATCTGCCTCCCTCCCTCAGAGACTCATAGCCTCTGAATTTGCAGACTAGTGGCACTAATCACTTCTAATGGCTGCCATGCAGCTTCTCACCGCTAGGCCTTTGCTTTTGCTGTCCCCTTTACTGGAATACCCTCCCCACTTCTCTTTCTCTGACCCTCTCTTTTTCATCCTTTAAGAGTCAGGTCAAATGGCATCTCTCCTGGGAAGTCTTCTGTAAACCCCTAGACTGAGCTGGATCCCTCCTCTGTGCTCCCACAGCAACGGGGCGTACATCCATCAGAGGGCCTCTAGTTGTGTTGACATCCTCGGCTTCTGCTGCCCCTCTTCTCTGCTCCTCAGTGGTCGGGAGGCTGTCTTCTTTATCTTTAAACTTACAACCTCAGCCCGTGACAGGAGATCAGCAGATGCCTGCTGACTGAGTAAATCAATGGCAATTCGTTTATTTCTTAGACAGAGATAACAGGAAAAAGCTACTCACACTTTTAACTAACTGAAAAAAAAGCTGTGTGTGGACGGATAGGCAGGATGGGGTGAGATAGATAGGTACAATTCCCTCAGTTTGAACAGCAGGCACTCCCCCTGCTGGGAAAAGCTGGGGTACGAGAAGAACTGGTTTGCTGTGCCCACCCCATGGAGTGGTACCCTTTGCGCTCGCACGTGACGAGGAGACTAGAGCAGCTGAAGGTGATCTGCTGCCCATGTGCTCCGTTCTCTGTCCTCTTGCTCATTGCCTGTCACCTTATGAAAGACATAGCAAAGAGACTCCCCATCCCGCTGAAGAGTGGTGTGTCAGCCCCCCAGAGGCATCAGCATGGGGCAATGTGGAGACTTAAAATCCAACCTTCAGGCCTGCAGAATGACTCCGCCTTCCTCCCTCTGCTCTCCTTCCAGCGACTCCTGTGGGAGTTTCTTATTAATTTCCCCACCTGCAGTGCCAGGCCTCCCCATTCACACCTAGGCGTGTTTGATTAAGAACCCAGGTGTTGGTGTTAGCAGCTCATTAAGTTATAGTGGGAGGAGGGGAAGAATCCAAGACTCGCAGACAGAGTGAAGCTTAAAGGAACAAAACTTCTCCTCCTCCCCGTGCCTGGTTCTTCTCTACAGCATCTTTGTCTGGTGGGCTTTCCATCCCCTGCTTAAATCTTCCAGTGATGGGAACTCACCGCCTCCAGCACATCCTGGTCCCCCTTGGGACAGCTCTGACTAGGAAGGACTCTCAATTTGAACTGCAATCCATCCCCCTGTACTCACCCCCAGCACAGTGCATGTTCTACCTTCGAGAGTCTTCCCCATGACACCCTCTGAGATATGTGAACATACCTCTCCTCTTCCCCAAGTCTTTTCTTCTCCAGGCCAAAGGTCTTCCACTCCTACAAATCTTCTCCATGTGACAAGGTTTCAGGTTCCCTCAGCAACCGCCCTGCTGTTACCATGCCATCTGCAAACTTTCCTTGGCTTTTAGGGGATTCAGAGCTTGGGCATTCTCCTTACTCTCCCAAGTCCAGTCATCTCACCGAATCAGCTTTTTGTTTTGTTTTGTTTTCATTGAGTTGGCCATGCTCTTGGCAAATAGACACAGGCTATAAGCTTACTCAGCTGCAGTAGCAGCGGAAAGGACTGTGTCCCATTCACCTCTGTCTCCCCATGGCACCCATTACTGTCCTCGGGAATGGGTGGGGACTAAGAAAATGTTTGTGAAAGTGAGTTGAATGAAGAGAGCTGGCTGGAACCTTGGAAAAGATTATAATTACATGGATTATCATCTAGGTAATTGACCAGATGGATTTTTTTTTTTAATCTCCAGCTCTCATCCCCAAGGTGGTCACTCCCTGGGTGGTGAAGGAAGGTAGAGATGGTCCTTTCAGCTAAGGCAGGTCGATTGAGTGCCTGCTATGGGCAGTTTCTGAGCCGGATTCTACCCTAGAGACACAGCTTTTCACCTTCCCTTCCTCAAGGACAGCACAGGATCTACATCTTGCCTTCTTTTTCTCCTTCTAGAAACCTGTGTCTCAGAAAAGGTGTTTGAATAAATCAGTTTGGAGAGCCCATTCTTGGGTGTGGGGATTCACATGTATATTAATGGCCCCATGGAAAGGCGAGAGGTTGGCATCTGCTTCCCCGAGAGGGTGGATGCCTTCCCAGAGATGTGTGGCTTGTCTGTAGCCTACAAGGCCACTGGGCCAGGGCTTCCTCTGCTCTGGGCTTCAGACCTTGCCTTTCTCTTCAAAATAAACTGTCAGGAAGGTTAGCAGTCCAAGGCAGGCCCTCACAACTCAGGGAGGGAAGGAGAGGCTGTCCCAGCACAGGTCCTGAGTCTGAGGTCAGCCATGGGGCCTGGGTGTCCTGGGTTTGCCATAGAGTTCCCTGGAGACCTTAGGCCTTTCTCTCTGGAAGGCCACACATTTGCAATGCACCTAAAAACTCTTAGGAGTTGGGAGCAGTCCCCTGATACTGATTCAGGGAACACGGGTTTCCAGAAGCACTCCAGATCTGAAGAAGGAAAAAAAATCTCATTGCCGAGATGAAAACTTCGGAATCAAAAGTACTCTTTTGTGCATTTACCTTTAGCTTTAAAAGTCGTGTCAAAGATGACCTTCTACTTCTACAAGAGTAACAAAACCTCAAGCTTCTTGCTCTGAAATTTTTTTTTCTTTTCGTTCTTTTAACTTTATGGGGGGCATCAGGAAAAATTTCTGAAGTTTCTGAGTTTGCACACTGTAGTGCACCAGAGTGTGGCAAAGATCTACAGGAACCCAATTAAAATATAACACAGTTGTAAGACAAAAAGCACGCGCAATTTCACACAAAGCCTCCAGGGCTAAGATTTGATTCCAATCCATTCTCTTAGCAGAAAGTGATCTTCCTTAGTTTCACAGGTCTGTGGGAGTGAGGAACCCGAGGGTCTGGGCCAACCAGGATCACTCAGTGGAGAAAAATGCCTTTTGTGACATTCAGGTTGCATTTCTCTGGGGTTCCCACACATAGCCATGGAATTTGGAAGATTAACAGTGAAAAATGACCTATTTTAACAGGTGCACACTTGTGTGCAAGTGGAATTTAGCTGAGCGTGGAATTATTTTAACATGGAAATAAGTTGTGGACATTCAGAAACATCACTCTTTTGACCACACAGGAGTCAGACACATGGTCAACATTTGAGAGTTTCTCAGGACTTGAAACGGATGTGTTGGTCCTATTTTTCCAGAGGAAGCTACAAAATCACAGGGAAATAAACACTAATGTCTACAAAACATGACTGTTCATGTTTGAATTCCTTCTTCAAAGCAGGTCCTTTTCTTAGAGGAACAAAGAGCCAAACTTAAGTTGTCACATCTGTTTAGGAAAGATAATTTCAGTGATACCAAATAACAACAGGTGAAGTAAACCCATTTTTTCTCAGCACAGTGCCTTTAAAAGGTGCAGTGGTCCAGGGAAAAGGGCCCTGGTCAAGGCAGAAGACTGTGGCTCAACCCTTGCAAGATGCCTGACCTTAGGCAAGATGCTGAATCCCTCTGTCTTGACTTTCCCTCCTCTAAAATGGGAATCATGAGCCTGCCTTCAGTCTGCCTCACAGGGCTATGGAAAGAACAAAGTAGCCGACGAATGGAAAGATGCCTCCCAGGGTTGTTGTAAAAGTTAAATGATGACATGTTTCCTCACGTGCCTGGCACACAGTAGGCATTAAATACATAGTCATAATTATTAACCCTGATCAAACATGGCTCACTCACACCCTTTTAAAGCCCACCCTCAGAAATCAACTTTCCATATATACACTCAGTCCTCTTTCTGAATGACTTCACCTTATCCATAGCCTCAGATAGTGTGTGTTTGTGAATGTGAAACACCGTCCATGTGGGCGAGAGCTGTCATGGTCACTGGCTCTGTCGTTGCTGTGAACATGACTTGAAGCTGGACATGCTGTAGGCAGAGCAGCACAGGAGGAACTGTTGAGTCTCAGTGGTGTCTACAGGAGAAAATTATTTTTTTCAGGGTGACAGCTGTTCTTTTCTGCGACTTGACTTTCTCAGGGAATTTGGATGTGGGAATCATCAGAGTAATCACTGGGGGGGCGGAAGCACATTCCTTAATGGATGAAGAGTGGAAGTCTGCCTTTTCAAGATAGCTAGATGATACCTTTTAAGAGGAACTTAACCAGCCCTAAAGGTATGATTTGAATGTCTCTTCGTCATGTTTTGTGTGTGTGTGGAAAAATGCCTTAAAGAGATGTTGACTGCAGGTCATTTCTTTTGGAGAAACACACTGGCTGTGTGACTTTGTTCAGGTCACTGAATTTTCCTGAGGTGGGCATCCTCGCCTTTAAAAGGAGGAAAACTTGACCTCACGCTGTCTATTCCACAGGGCTATATGTGTGTGTGGGGGGGATGTGTTTGTGAGTGTGTTTGTGTGTATATACAGATATATACACATATTATAGGATAGGGAAATTGTGGTCACTGTGCTGAAAGGACATGTTTTCTTTGTCTCTCCTACACACACACACACACGCACTATCTGAGACTATGGATAAGGTGAAGTCATTCAGAAAGAGGACTGAGTGTACATATGGAAAGTTGATTTCTGAGGGTGGGCTTTAAAAGGATGTGAGGGAGCCATGTTTGATCAGGGATAAAAATTCTGACTATGTATTTAATGCCTACTGTGTGCCAGGCACATGAGGAACCATGTCATCACTTAACCTTTACAACAACCCTGGGAGGCAGGTATGTCTCTGTTTGGCAGACAGGGAAGCTGGAGGCCCAGAGACGCCCACTAACTTGCCCAAGGTCACACAGCCAGTAAGTGGCAGCGTTGGTTAGCACTCTGCTCTGTCTCTTGCAGCATCTGGCCTCTCCCCCGCCCCTGCGGCATGGAGGACAGGGGCCAAGGTGTGAGTCAGGGATCCCCAGCTGTTCACAAAGAATGACAAACTGGTTTCTGAGCTCTTGTGCCTTTTTTGTTTGTTTGTTTTGAACGCGTGTAGTTTTTGTTTGTCTGTTTTCCCTATATCACTTAATCTTTAGTCTTTCTAGTCTGTTTTCCAATTCTCAGGCCCATAGCTCTGTCACTACTCAGCCTCGCATGCTCCACTACAAATACTCCAGCTCCCGGCCTGCTCTGCCCTCTCTGCCCGCCCAGCCGCCCCAGGTTCCCAGGCTGAGTTTGCAGGACCCACAGTGAGGGGAACAGGCACAGGGGCCCTTGCTCAGGAGAGAAGCCTCTCATTTACTGCGGCAGGGGGCTCCCCGGCCCTGGCTCTGGCCACCCAGGAGACAGGGCCTGCCTGGGCAGAGCAGCGGCTCCGAGAGGCCCTCTGGCTGCCTTGTTTACTGTTGCCCAGACTCCGGGCCTGGCCCTGTCAGCTCGGGCCCGCCCGCGGCCTGGGAAGTGACAGGGAGGGGGTGGTTTCAGTCACTGATGAAAGCCACCGAAACCAGAACCAAACACACAGGAAAAGGAGGAAAGAAGAAAAGGTCCAGGCTGCCGGGTCGCAGGCATGATTGGGCTTGTCCCCAACGTGGGGAGATGGAGACAAAGACGGCGTCATCCCCCAGAACGAGGGACTGAGCCTCCACGGGGCTGCTTGTGTGCGGTGCTTCCAGGCCTGGAACGGTCTGTAAGAGCTACGCCTTTGGCTTCCTGAGTTTCAAGCAATTGCCCCTGGCAGAGCAGGCTGCTCGCATCAATATCCAGGAGCCCTGGTGTTGGGAAACCTTGAACGGTGTAAGCTGAGAGGGAGCACCATCAATTCCTGTCTAGACTAGATTTTTGGAATCCAGGTTCCCAAGATGAAAGGGCACATTATGAAGACGGCATGAATCTACAATGCCAACAAGACCACATTCACTTCGGATTATTTACACCTTTTTTGCCTCCCTCTGCTCCTTGCCTGTCCCCCTGCAATCCACTTTCAAGTTTTGACAGAGTCACTTAATACATCACAGCTATAAGTAACCAATCACATACATTTCCATTTTTGAGAAGCCGATTTGCCCCCTCCCAACTCCTTGCAAAGTTTTACCTTTTTACTTGGGACCTTAATGACACCACAGATGCTCAGTAAGGGAACGTGTTAGTCATCGGTGCAGAGAAACCTGGCTCAGGAGGGTCACCAAGTGTGTGTTACTAATTCGGCCTCCGCCACACCCTTGGTCCCATGCCCAGCACCTTGTGTGGTGGTTACTCAAGGATGTGGGAAGCCGCCAGAGCGAGGCTACTGACGCAGCCCTTTGCAGATTTGCCAACCCGGCCTCCTTGGCAACCAGAGCTCGCCATCTGCCCGAGGAGCTCACCCGGGGAGAGCACAGGGGTCAGTGAACTTCTGCCAGGGCAGATGGTTCTGGGCACTGAAAACCAGCCACGGAGTTCCACCCAATAGCAGTGAGCCAGTTCTACCTCTCGCCCAGTCGTGGGTCCAGCATTCCCAACTGTCTATGGGACATCTTATGACTTAAGAACAAGAGGCTGGCTCAAACCACATTATCTTTTGAGGCCTCCATTTCCCCATCTTTAGCATGAGAAGATGAGACCGGAAGGGTCTTTCGGATCCCTTCCAGCACAGTGCAGTGGGAGAACAGCATGTGTGGTCTTTGACGTCAGAAATGTCCCCTGGCTCTGCTGTGTGACCACAGGCAGGCCCTTGAACCTCGTCTGCCCTCAGTCTCCTTGTCCGTAACATGGAGGTGAATAATTCCTATTGGCCCATAGGTGTTATTTTTCATGGTCTCTAGCGATGCCGATAACAGGTGACACTTATTGTCTGCTCCCTAGGAGACAGGCTCTGCTCTAAGTGCTTTGTACACACTAACTCAGCTAATTTGTCAGAGAGCCTCTACAGAGCGAACCCCAAGGCTGAGAGGCCTTGCATCCTTCCCACAGCCACTCAGCTGTCAGGTACTACATCTGGGATTTGAACCCAGCAGTTAGACCTTAACTATTACACTCTCTCCGAGAGGAACCTTGTAAATGTCAGTTTCTTTTTCTTTTCCTTTCCTTTCAGCTCTGCACACTCTTTAATTTGCTGTCCAAAAGTCACATCCACCTATTTTTCATGTTTTCACAACTATCCTTCTCATCCCACCTGTGGCTCCCACCATTCCTCCCAACCCCCTTTACTTCCACATTTAGTAGGGTTCCAGTTAGAGGGAACAGCTTGCACAAATGTCCTGTGGCAGGAGGAAGCATGGGGGGAAGACTAAGAGAGGGAAGAGTGCAGTGGCTGCCTCAGGGCAGGCTGAACTCAGTAAGCCAATGGGGCCCAGACACTGTGGGCTTTGAGGACCACATGAAGGAGGTTTTTCTGTATGCTGAGAGAAATGAGAAACTGTAGAAGGATCTTAAGCCAAGGATTCACATGATCCAGGCTATATTTTTGAAATACAATTTTCATCCTACTAGAAACCTTTCCAAGGGCCAGCAGTGCCTTCTTAAGCCTCTGAATCCAAGTTTCTCCACCTCACATTCAAGGCCTCCAGGTGGGGCCTGTGTAGAGGGTAAGGGGAGGGGCTTTCTGCGTGGGCAGGAGGTGTAGGTAGTCTGTAAGACCTTTCCGTCTGGAGAGTCCACGAGCCGGAGCACCGTCTCCATCTCCTTCATTCCTGATGCACAGTTCCTCACCCGTTCTCCTCTCTTACGTGGCCCTTCACCTCCTTCCGCAAATCTCCAAACTTTATTTCTTTCCAATGAACCTTTTGAACTACTTTCAACCCTTTCTGATGAACTCTGGCCCCCATGTTTTCAGAGATCTCTACATCCAATCATCCGATGCTAACAAAGATATTTCCCGAGCACCCACTAAGTGCCGGGGCTGTGCTAGACTCTGAGACACGTAACCCTGCCTTCAAGGCACTCTTCATCTAGTGTTGGGGGAGGATAAAGCATGTCAGCAGATAACTGCTTCTGCCTGGGGGCAGGACAAAGATCAGCACAGTCAGGTCATACTGGAGGCTGCATTTGAGACAGGCCTTGTGGACAGATCTGGATGCTCACACAGGGGAGGAAAGGCACTCCAGACGCAGGGCTCAGCAGAGCAAAGGCAGGAGGCAGGGCAAGCACTGTTCAGGCCCGGGGGCTGTGTGAGAGGGGAGCACGCATTGATGTGAGCTCCTGAAAGATGTGCCTGAGGGGTTGTGGCAGAGTCCCACAGGGGACAATACCATTCCTGCTTCAGTTTCCTCTTGCCTCTGAGCTTTTGAGCTCCTAACAAGGCAGAGTCTAGCCATTCCTCCTCCTCTTATAGACAGTGCCAGCATCTGGAACTGTGATCTGAACAGCACGGATGCTCGGAGATGCTGACAGAATCTCATAGCTCTGCCTCGTGGGCCCTGCGGGAGGAGGGACTTGGGCCAAAACGTGGTGGCTGGGCCCCAGGCTGCCCCTCCTCTCTACCTTCGCACAGGCCATTCCCACTATCTGGGTTCTTCACATCCATCGCTTCCAATGCCCCACCCTCAAGTCCCAACTCAAGTAGCTGCTACCCTGCCCTACGCCTTCTCGGGACCCTCAGCTAGAAGGCACTGCTTCTTCTGTGGAAGTTGGGAGCTTCCTCAGAACCGTCCCTTGCCTCTCCTGCCCCCCGGAACACTCCCATCCCCCAGATTAATTGTCCATGAACCGGCCGTTTCTGCCGTTCAGAGTGAAAAGTCCTTGAGGAATCTCTCAGCACCTCCTCCCTCCTGGCATCCTCCAAGACCCTAACACAGCGCCATCATATATTACTTACACAAGAAGTGTGTGCTGCTGAAACAGTAGCTTTACAGAGTCCCGACTCCCCCCTGGGCCCTGGGGGCTGTGTGCCAGGGGTGGTGTGAGTCCTGGGTGGGGCCTGGGACGCCGCTGGCCTCACCACGAGCTCCACTTATCTGACCGTGTGCCTGCTTGGCAGCTGCCCCCTCTGCCCTCAAGAAACGCCTGAGACCTGCTGGCTGAGTGCTGACAAGGTGGGCTGAGGAGCGCTCTGCTCACCTGACTCTCACACAGTCAAACCTGTAATTTCTGCTCTGAGTCACTCAGAGACGCACCCCGCTCTCCTTGTGTTTTTTGACCTCTCGCTCATGTGCATTAAAAGCAGCAGGAGCCAAAATATATAGCCACTGGGCAGCTGGAAGGACTCAGTGGGGCTGTGGCAACAAGATAAGCTCTTTCTCCGTGCGATTTGGGGGTATACGCTCTTTTCCCTTTGGGGCAGTATCTCCTCACTCCCGGTGGGGCAATATGAGTCATATGAAACCTTCTCTTTCTGCTGATTTACAAACACCTTAATTCCTTCTTTACTTCATGAAATCAGGGCAAGGTATCAAATGACTTCATGAAGCATTGATTGCCCATCTCTTTGTGCCCAGTGGTGTTTTAGGGTTTACTAAAGAATTATGGCCCCAACCTACCACACAAGCCTCAACTCCAATGGCATCCCAAATGCCCAGGGCTCTGGACGGGGCAGCAGCAGCCACATGGGGCTGCCATCTCTTCCCACACTCTGCTACACATCCCACCGCCAGACAATTTTTTGTTCAAGCTGTTCCTTCCACCTGGAGTCCCCTTCCACCCACATTTGCTTATTCTTGTTTTTTTTTTTTAAAGATTTTATTTATTTATTTTTCCCCCAAAGCCCCAGTACATAGTTGTCTGTCATAGCTGCACATCCTTCTAGTTGCTGTATGTGGGATGCGGCCTCAGCATGGCTGGAGGAGTGGTGCCTCGGTGCGTACCCGGGATCCGAACCCGGGCCGCCGGCAGCGGAGCGCACGCACTTAACCGCTAAGCCACGGGGCCGGCCCCACATTTGCTTATTCATGTCTACTTATCCTTTAAGGCCTAGTTCTAGGTGAGCAGTCACCAGGAAACCGTAACTGTTTCCCCACTTGGAATTCCTGCCCCTCACCTCCTTGTTCTCATTGCAGACTTCTGTGCCCGTCTTAAAGCACCACCTGGCATCTCTAACCAACGCCATCTCACACATAAAGGATGTGTCAGTGCTATGAAGAGAGAGACAAATACCCAGAGGCCAAGAGACCCAGGTCCTGGTCGCGGCTGAACCTGGAGAAGCATGGGTGACATTGGGCCCAGGGTCTTCCTCTTCAGCCTCTCATCTGCAGAATGAGGACTTGCCCAGAGCAGGATTCCCCGTCCTGGCTCTGCCCAGCCCCAGGTCCTGGGGCACTTTTCTAAAATACAGATTGCTGGGTGCCCTCCCCAGAGTGATGAAAATAGTCTCTCAGAGGGTGTGGCCTAGAGTCTATATTTTTAGAAAGCTTCCCAGGCAACTTGTACACAGCCCGTCTGGTGCCTGCCTTAGGACCAGGGTTGGAACCACTGCCCTAGAGGACTCCTAAAATGCTACAACTCTGTGCTTTCTTGAATGATTGATTTTTTTCTTAATTTGATGCTCCCTGGAATAAACTACATCAAAACCACCACCGTGAGAGCAAGTCTGGTGCTTGAATGGGAAAACCCTGGGTCATGAGTCTGCTTTCATGTCTCTCAAGGAGCTACTAGCTTTTGTAGAAATTTCAGGTAGTTAAAAACACATAACAACCACCAGCCCATCTATCTTAGCTCAGGCTGCCGTAACAAAATAGCACAGACTGGCTGGCATAAATAACAGACATCTGTTTATCACAGTTCTGGAGACTGGGAAGTCTGAGATCAAGGTGCCAGCAGGTTCAATTCCTGATGAGGGCTCTCTTCCTGACATGCAGATGGCCACCTTCTTGCTATGTTTTCACATGGCGGAGAGAGAGAGAGGCCTGGTGTCTCTTCCTCTTCTTATAAGGGCGCCAGCCCTATCGGAGTAGGGGCCCACCCTTATAACCTCATTTAACTTTTATCACTTCCTCACAGGCCCTATCTCCAAAAATAGTCACATTAGCAGTTAGGGCTTTAGCATATGAACGGCAAGAGGGACCACAGATATTTTGTCTATAATACCGTCTTTGCCTGACCCTTTAGAGGAAGCCAAGCTGACCTAATGAGGCAAATTGGAGTCTAGATAAATTCCATTACCTGTTTCCCAATAAGCTCTTGAGAAATAGCTGCAGCTCCCTCCGTTGTGTGGGTAATTCAGCACCTACAGTTTAGAAGGTAGGTGGTTGCCTCCTCCCTCGTGGTGGTGATGGTTCCATTTGGCATCTGGTGTGCCCTCTTGGGATGCTGCTGGACAAGTTTCAGGGTGCTTCTGGGTGTCTGAATACCCGTTGTCCAGCCCATTTCTCAAGCAGGATTTCCAACTTTTCTGCCAGTTCTGTGAACACCTCCATTTTCTCTTAATGACAACATCTTTTCTACCTAAGTTAGCTAACGTGGGTTTCTACTGCTTGCAACTCAGAACTTTGACTAATACATGCATCACATAAGGAACAATGGAAGGGGTGTGAGTATTTGGTCTGAAGCGGGGAAGTCTCAGGGAGTTGCTGTTTATCTACAGATACCTGAAGAGCTGTCATGTGGAAGAGAAAGAGACTGCTTTTGTGTGCCTTCAGAGGTAAAACTAGACCAACAAGGAAAGCTTTGGAGAGAAACAGTTCAACTCAACACGAGGCAGAACCATCCAAGCTGACCCTCAGGAATATGATGCCAATGGACAAAGTGAGCTTGCTCCCAGTCACTGTTGGGGTCAGTGGGGGCTGTAGAGAAAGGATCTATTCACTAGAGAAGGTGCCTCTGCCTCTAACGTATATCTCCATTTTTAATTGCATTTCAGTACAATTCAGGTTCCATTTTAGTCGTTAATCTGCCAGAGGAGGAAAGAAAAAAGAAGGGGGAAAGAAAGGAAGAGAACCATCTAGTCTTTTGCTTATTAATTTTTTATAATCTCAATTTTCATGATGATAGAAAGAAAAAGTAAACCATATGCAATGAAGAAAATGTGGTTGCTATAGAAAAGTATGAAGTAGAAAGTGACCTATAACCTGCCACACATTTTGGGGTATTTATTTCTAGTCTTTTTATATCAATATATACATAAAATTTTTTGGTAACCATTTTATCAAAATATAATTTACATACCATACAATTCACCCATTTAGAATGTACACTTCAGTGGTTTTTAGCATAGTCACAGCATTGTGCAACCATCACCACAATCAAATTGACAACATTTTCCTCACCCCGAAAGAAACCCCCTAACCTTTAGCAGTCATCCCTTATTTCTCCCTTCCCTGCCCACCACCAGCTCCAGGAAACTGCTAATCTACTTTCTACCTCTATAGATTTGCCTATTTTGGAATTTTACACAAATAGAATATCATATAAATATAATATGTGGTCTTTTGTGACCAGCTTCTTTCATTTAGCATAATATTTTCATGTTTCATCCATGTTGTAACATATGTCAGTACTTCATTTTTATTGCTGAAAAATTTTATTCCAATGTATGAACTTGCCACATTTTTTTTAATGCATACTTCAGCTGATGGATATTTGGGTTGTTTCCACTTTTTGCCTATTATAAATAATGCTGCTATGAGTATTTGTGTCCAAATTTTTGTATGGACATATTTTTTCATTTCTCTTGGGCATATAGAAGTAGAACTTTCAGTTCATATGGTAACTCTATGTGTAAACCTTTTGAAGAATTGCCAGACTGTTTTCCAATGTGGTTGCACCATTTTATGTTTCCATCAGCAGTGTACGAGAATTTTGATTTCTCCAAGTCCTCACCAAC
The DNA here is from genome assembly GCF_057802395.1 of Ceratotherium simum simum. Lineage (NCBI taxonomy): Eukaryota > Metazoa > Chordata > Mammalia > Perissodactyla > Rhinocerotidae > Ceratotherium > Ceratotherium simum. Next base: position 30,474,147 of record NC_141914.1, on the reverse strand, counting down.
ACTTGTTATCTGTCTTTTTGATTATAGCCATTCTAGTGGGTGTGAGGAGCATAGCCATCATCATTGTGGTTTTTATTTGCATTCCCTGGATGACTAATTACTCATCTTTTCATGTGCTTATTAGCCATTTTATATAGTCTTTGGAGAAATATGCAGATCCTTTGCCCATTTTTTAATTATGTTATTTGTGTTTTTTATTATTGAGTTTTAAGAGTTCTTTATATATTTTAGATACAAATCCCTTATCAGATATATGATTTGCAAAAATTTCCTCCCATTCTTTTGGTTTTCCTTTCACTTTCTTGATGGTGTCCTTTGAAGAACAAAATTATTTTAATGTTTATGAAGTCCAACTTACCTACTTTTTCTTTTGTTGCAGGTGCTTTTAGTGTTGTATGTAAGAAATCATTGCCTAATCCAAGCTCCTGAAGATTTACCCTTATGTTTTCTTCTCAGAGTTTTATAGTTTTAGCTTTACATTCAAGTCTTTGATCCATTTTGAGTTAATTTTTGTGTATGGTATGAGCAATGGGTTTAATTTTATCCATTTGTATATGATACCCAGTTGTACCAGCACCATTTGTGGAAAATACTATTCTTTCTTCATTGAATTCTTTTGGCACCTGTGTCAAAAATCAGTTGACCATAAATATAAGAATTTATTTCTAGATTCTTAGTTCTATTCCATTAATCTATATATTTGTCCTTATACCAGTACCACACTGTCTTGATTAGTTTCATAGTAAGCTTTGAAACTAGTAAATGTGACTCCTCCAATGTTCTTCTTTTTCAAGATTGTCTTCACTATTCTGACTCCCTCAAATTTCCGTATGAATTTTAGGATCAATTTCTGCAAAGAATCCAGCTGAGATTTTGATGAAGTGCATTGAATCTGTAGATCAGTTTTGGGAGTATTATCATCTTAACAATATTAAGTCTTCTGATCCATGAACATGGGATATCTTTCTATTTATTTAGATATTAATTTTTTTCAACAATTTTTTAAATAATTTTCAGAGTATAAATTTTGCATTTCTTGTGTTAAATTTATTCCTAAGTATCTTATTATTTTTGATGTATTGTAAATTAAATTGTTTTTTAAATTTCATTTTGCTGAACTCATCCATTATTTCTAATAGTTTTTTAATGGATTTCTTAAAATTTTCTATATACAAAATCATAGATATAATTAAACATAATTTTACTACTTTATCTCCAATCTCAATGCCTTTATTTTGTTTTCTTGCCTAATTGCCCTGGCTAGAACCTCTAGTATAGTGCTGAAGAGAAGTGGCAAGAGCAGATATCCTTGTCTTCTTCTTGATTTTAGGGGGAAAGCAATCATTCTTTCACCATTAAGTATGATGCTATCTGTGAGTTTTTTATAGGTACCTTTTAGGAGGTTTAGGAGCTCCCTTCTATTCCTAGTTTGTTGAGTGTTTGATCATGAATGGAGGGGTGTTGGATTTTGTTGAAGGCTTTTTCTTCATCTACTGAAATGCTCATGTATTTTTTTGTTCCTTATTCTATTGATATGGTATATTACATTAATTGCTTTTTGGACTTTAAACCAACTTTGCACTCCTGGGTTAAGTCCCACTTAATCATGGTGTATAATCCTTTTTATATGTTGCTGGCTTTAATCTGCTAGTATTTTATTGAGAACTTCTGTGTCTACATTCACAAGAGATATTGGTCTGTAGTTTTCTTTTCTTGTAATGTCTTCCTCTGGTTTGGGTATCAGAGTAATACTGGCCTCATAGAATTAGTTGGGAAGTGTTTCCTCCTTGTGTGAGTTTCCTAGGACTGCCATAACAAATTACCACAAACTGGTGGCTTAAAAAAACAGAAAGTTATTCTCTCACAGTTCTCGAGGCCAGAAGTCTGAAATCAAGGTGTCAACAGGGTTGGTTCCTTCTGGAGGCTCTGAGGGAAAATCCATTCCATGCCTCTCTCCTAGCTTCTGGCAATTCTTGGTGTTCCATGGCTTGTAGATGCATCATTCCAATCTCTGCCTCTTTCTTCACATGGCCTTTCCCTCTGTGTGTCTCTGTGTCTTCTCTTTTTCTATCTCTTATAAGAATTTAGAGACCACCCTAAATCCAGGATGATCTCATCTCAAGATCTTTAACTTAATTATATCTGCAAAGACCCTATTTCCAAATGAAGTCACATCCATCAGTACCGGGGATTAGTACTTGGACACACTTTTGGGAGACCACTATTCTCCTGTCCCATGGACTTCCAATCCTTGCAAGGTCACTTACTCATTTATTTGCTCACTCCTTCAACAATTACCCCAAAGATCATAGAAGGAAATGGGGATATAGTATTAAATTGGATAGAGTCCCTGCCCTGAAGAACAGCACTGTCTCGTATGGCGTTGGGACACAAATAACTGAAATATAAAGAAGGGGATGGTAGGAGTCGTAAGATTTGGAACCTGAAGGAAGAATGTGAGTAGCCCAAAAGAGGGATGGGCTTTCAAAGCAGCGGTAACGTTGTCAGCAAAGGCAGGCACTAGAAAGCAGAGGTGGATCAGAGACTGCTGCAACTGAGTTTGGCAGGAATACGGGGGAATGGGGAGGAAGACTAGGCGACAGGCCAGAGAAGCAGTCTCCCAGAGAACTCAGACTCTGACCACTGTAGTTCATCTCAGTGTGTGTGAGGGTGGACTAGGGTGTCCTGGCTGTATGCAAGACCCCATATTCATACCTTCAACAGCCTCCAAAGCTAGCCTGAAGGTCCATGACTCCAGCTAGGGATCATCTTGTGCTGATCCTGCAGCTAGAAGATGTGGGCTGACCATGAACCTCATAGACCTTCATGGGGGAGGCCTCTGTAGGTGACTCCCCAGAACCAGTCTAGCTCCCCAATTCAGGCTCATGCCGAAGCCAGTTCTGAACATCTTACTTCCTCTCCTGGCAAGAAAATTCCTGTAGCAAACCAATTCCCAAGCTTCATCCTTCCATGCAAATTTTGCTACAAAATCCTATCACAACAAACAGAACTGCACTGCTCCTGGGAGCTCAGTGAATGTGGATGGCCTGCACTGTCTCACTTTTAGAAGTTGGAGTGGCAGCGGTTGGGCTGGGGGAGTATTGTTGCTCCAGAACCTTGTGGCCAGAGTCCTGTCGAAGGGTACAGGCAGGGAGTGGAGGGTGGAAAATAGGATCATGCTGGCTAGACCCTGGAGCCCTTGAAATTCTGAGTGACAGAGGTATCATCTCAACCCATTGGACCTTATCTATGGCCTCTCCCCTCTGGAGAGCAAAGGCTGGAGGCAAAGAGGAAAACAGGTTAACATCGTAAAAGCTTTTGGGTCTTCAGCCAAGGAACAGCAAGTCCCAAACAAATTTACACGAAGTTGTTTGAAGGAAGTATGTCACAAAGCGTAACAATAAACAACCTTGTTGGGCCAGCCACACCTCTTCTGCCACGGAAGGACAGGCTCAGGAGCCCACCTTCTGGGAGGAGCCTCCTTTGGTGGAATACTTAGACACCCCGGAAGAGCACACACTGGTGCGGCCTTCCTCTCTGCAGCCCTATCTGGGTGAAAAGCAGGTCAACATATGCAGATTCAGAAGCATGAGGTTATGACATGGAATATGCAGGGACTTCCCTTTCCTAAGCCACGGTTTTCCCAGATTCAAAATGAATGGCATAATATCCTCGGCCCACCGCCCCTCCCTCTTCTTGGAGTGCACCTGATCTCATTTCATTCAGTCTCTGGCCCTCACTGAGCCAGAAAGCCTTCCTAAAACAGGCAGAGAGAGTACTGCCTCCCACCCCGCTGCATTCAATAACATTGGGACAGCAGTTCCTGGGGTACACCCCACACGCCAACAACAGCATATGTGTGGCCCCTGGAAGAACTGAGAACCACAGTGGACTAGAGCCGGGAGACTTGACTTCTAGCTCCTGCTTTGCCACTAATATCCTTGGTGGCTTAGGGAATGTCATTTAGTATCTCTGGGCCTGAATTTTTTCTCTGTAAAATAATCCAGGGTTAAATGATATGTGTGCAGTGCAAAGCTCCTTGGAGATCCAGTCCAGGGGTCCACAAGCTACAGCCTACTGGCCAATTCTGTTCATGGTTTGTTTTTGTAAATAAAGTTTTATTGGAACAGAGCCGCACCCGTTGTTAAATATTGTTTATGGCTGCTTTTACACTGCATGGCGGAGTTGGATAGTTGAGACAGACACCAACTGTGTGGCCCACTAAAATATTTACTATTTGGCCCTTTAGAGGAAAAGTTTGCCAACCACTGCTCTAGGCTGACACTGCCATTTTAATTGCAAAGAAACTGAGGCATAGAGAGGGCAAGCAATTTGCCAGAACTCACAGAGCAAGTCAGGGCAGAGGCCGGGACAGCTCAGCTTTCCTGATTCACGTCAGCCAAAATTTCTCACCCGTCCTAGAGCTGTCCATGCAATTCTAAATATCCGGTGGAAGCTGTGTTGGGGTAGAAAGCCAGTGAGGACAGAGAAGGCGGTTCCTAGGGAAGAAGTCTGTGGAGTTGGGGCAGAGCCCTGAGACTTCTGTGGTAGGGACGGTCTTGGTGAGTTCTGTGGGGCAGGGTACAAGGTAGGTCAGGGTGGGCCTCCACTGAGCCTAAGAGCAGAGCCAGGCTCTCCTGAAAGACAGTGGCATTTCAGGTGGGAATCAGGTGAGAGCTGGCCTCTGAGGACATTTTAACCACAGGTCATGGATCTTGGTAAACTTTAGTTGGCTTTTGAACCACAGGGAGACATTTTTTCTCGCCTCTTTACTTACTGGCTACTTCCTCCTTCTAGCATTTATTAATCTGACTGGTTAACCATTGACCCCAAATGCAGCCTCCTCTTGTTTCAAGTCCCGTTCTCCCTGTTGGCTCCAGAAAAGAGCTCCCACTAAACAAACCTTCTTTTCTTCTCTTTCTTTTCACAGCCGGAGTCAAGTGATAAAGGAGGTGGGGTCAGGGGTGCCATGTTTGCTGTAAAAGACACACCCCAAAACCTGGGCCCTGGGAGGGGAGGAGGCCCTTCTGCTACAGGCCAGCCATGCTTGGAAGGAAATTCAGCAGCTACAAGGCAAAAGCAACTTAATTTAATTGGGGGGAGGGGCACATTTTAGAGATTTGTAAAATCATTAATTTATCAGATTTCTCAATCATCGAAGAAAGTATTATATTTCCTGCTTCTAAACACAATTGCTATTTTTCTTTAATTCCCCCAGGTAAAGGGGAATGGTTTAGGGAAGGAGAACCATGAAAATGGAGGAGGAAATAGAGACAGCTGCTGTGGGAGGGGAGCGGAGAGAGGGCCTATGGCAGTTCAAGGGATGAGCCTTCTGCACAGAAGAGCCTAAGAGCCTGGCACTGGCCCCCTTCCCACTTTCCTTTGAATAGTTAGAATCCTCTAGAATGCAAGCTCCACGAAGGCAGGGATTTTATTTGTTCACTGCTGGGTTGCCAGCACCTAGAACAGCGTCTGGCCTGGAGGAGGTACTCAAATATTTGTTGAATAAATGAATGAATGAATGCAAAATTAGTGGTCTGATCACTGGTCACAGTCTTTCAGTGAGTGATGGAGGCTCCACAGTGGTTCCGTCAGAAGCTGCTCACCAGCTGGGACAGAAGCCACCATGGCAAACTTCATGAAGGACAGGAAGAGGAACTCTGTCCTGAGCCATTAAGACAAGCTCCAGAGAAACATCATTCCCAAGGGTAGTATTTCCACCAAGCACCCAGTGACACCCAGACAGTGACCAGTACAGCTCTTTCTTTGGGAGATTCTACCTCTCATTAAGGGGACCCTCTACCTACAGGATGTTACAATTTATTCTAGTAATACCTCCTAGGTAATGAACACCCATTTTGTGTCAGGCATTTTACATATATTTTCTCATTTAGTCCTCACAATAACCTTGCTAGGAGGATATTATTACCCCCATTTCACAGATGAGAAAATGAGAGGTTAATGAATTTGCCCAAGGACACACAGCAGAGTTTGGATCAGTCCTAGGCTTGTCAGACCCATGAGACAGTGTTCTTCCCACCAGCCACACATTCTGCCTCTATCTAGCTCTGTGATCTTGGGCAAGTCACTTCTTTCTGGGCCTCTGTTTCTGTGTTTTTAAACCCGGGGGCTGAGCAATACTATGTAGAAGTTTTCCACGTGTGGGTCTGTGAACAGGGGACTTCATTCCTTACTGGGCCACAACATAATTTTGCTTTTGGAAGTTGAAATATCAACACCATTTATTGGGGGCAGCTCAAAATGCTTCTTGCTAACTCATTTGAGGAGTGCTGGGGGCCACCTGCCAAGTCCTGCCCCTGCTTCCTTTGCTAAAGTAAAGAGTGCAGCTGGGCTCCCAACCCCAGCCTCGCTCCTCAGGTTGCAGTTCTTTGCAATGGTCCCATCTTCTTTTCCACTTGTTTGTGCAATTGTAAGAGCGAACAGGCCCCTTCCGGGGACCTGGGCACAGGGCAGCACGCTGACACGGCATCCCTGTATTCTGTGAGCACTTGTCTTCAGGCAGCCTCCTGGGCACCTCAGTTTCCTTCAGAAGCTGAGTTGGTGGGGAGACAAGATGGAGGAGGGATGGCTTCTGAAGGCTAAAAATTCTGGGGAGCCCGCTGTGTTCCCGGTGGGGCTGGGAGTCTTAATTCACTCATTGTTGGGCTGGGGAGACAGGGAAAGTTCAGATTCTTAGCACTAGAAAAATGATAATTAAATTAAACTTAATGAGGGGCCGGCCCCGTGGCGTAGCAGTTAAGTGCACGCGCTCCGCTGCGGTGGCCCCGGGATCGCAGGTTCGGATCCCTGGCGAGCACCGACGCGCTGCTTGTCGAGCCATGCTTTGGCGGCGTCCCATATAAAGTAGAGGAAGATGGGCACGCATGTTAGCCCAGGGCCAGTCTTCCTCAGGAAAAAAAAAAAAAGAGAAGGATTGGCATCAGATGTTAGCTCAGTGCTGATCTTCCTCACACACACACACACAAAATTAAACTTAATAATGACTAAATAGATGGTTTTCAAGCTTCTATCAGCTGCAGAAGCCAGTGTGTAAAACAATTAAAAGCCCATCCTTCTGATTAAATCCAGTGCAGTGGGGCCGACAGCTCTCTTTTCCCATCTCCCCAAACTGCCCTGCTTATAGGTGGATTCCGGGGGTCTCCACAGAGCACTGTTGGAAATTATTTTAATCTGACCAGCATCCTCGAATTTTTCACCCAGCTTCCTATAAGGTGAGCCGTTTATCAAGCTTGACCATCTGGCTGGTGGCAGCCCTGGAGCTCCCATTCAGGACTGAGCCACTGTCTTGATAAGTCACTGAGGGGGTCAGGAAAAAGGTCAAAGGTTGTGCTGGCCAGTACAAAGGTTGTGCCGGTAGGACAGTACAAACCACATACCTGAGGGCCAGGCATTTCACCTGGGCAACCATGAGAACAGGCCACACCGGAGCAAGGCCCGTGCTGATGTTCCTGCTTTGCTCTACTCTGGGCTTTTGAACTTCCAAGTCCATTCTCTCACCACGACTTCCTTCCTGTTCTCCCAGTGCCACGTTCTTTTACCTTTATCACACCTGTTATGAAACCTCATCCACACGTCCAGTTCCTTGGTTCTCCCATTTTCTCTAAGTCCATAGCTCCCTCCTGGTTCATTTCTTTTCGTATCTGCCCTAGCCCCTGGGATCCATCACTCTGAGCCATCTCTAACCAATCCCCCAACTCCTTCACTCCTGGGCAGTGCTGATCAATAGGTGATAACTCAGTGTCCGCATCTCCAGCCCTGACCTCTCTCCCAAGTTCCTACACTGTAACCACATGCTGATGGGACTGGCTGGTAGATGAAAACAACCAGTCCAAGTTCTCCACATCTAGAGAGGGAGGCCAATAATCAGGCATAACCTGTGCTGCTCCGGCTTGAGCTCACATTAGAATCGCCTGGAGGGCCAGCTCTGTGGCTTAGCGGTTGGGTGCACGCGCTCCGCTGCTGGCAGCCCGGGTTCGGATCCCGGGCGCGCACCGACACACCGCTTCTCCGGCCATGCTGAGGCTGCGTCCCACGTACAGCAACTGGAAGGATGTGCGGCTATGACATACAACTATCTACTGGGGCTTTGGGGGAAAAAATAAATAAATAAAAATTGAAAAAAAAAAAAAAGAATCGCCTGGAGAACTTTTAAACCGTTAAGAAGCCTGAGCTCCAACATAGACCAATGAAATCAGAGTCTGGGGGGTGGAAGCCCAGTGCTGGTACTTCTTTTTTTTTTTTTTTTTTAAAGATTTTATTTATTTTATTTTTTCCCCCCAAAGCCCCAGTGGATAGTTGTATGTCGTAGCTGCACATCCTTCTAGTTGCTGTATGCGGGACTCGGCCTCAGGATGAACGGAGAAGTGGTGCCTCGATGCGCACCCGGGATCCGAACCCGGGCCACCAGCATCGCAGCACGCGCACTTAACCACCAAGCCACAGGGCCGGCCCTGGTACTTCTAAAATAAACTTTTAAATTTAATTATAGTATACATCAGAAAATTACATAAAAATCTTGGGAAATTTTCACAGAGTGAATACCCACATGTTACTACCACCAAATTGAGGGAAAAAAGTGCTACCCACAGGCTAAAGCCCCCACATGTTTCTTTAGTCCCTCCTCTCCAGGACAGTAACTTGCTCCCAATCTCTAACATCATACACTCGTTTTGCCTGTTTTTGATATTTATAGAAATGGAATTGTAGAGTACACACTCTTCGTGTCTGACTTCCTTGATTTAATATTTTATTTGTAAGATTCACCCACGTTGTTTTGGGTAGCTGTTGTTCATTTATTTTCATTGCTGTACAGTATTCCACTGTCTGACTCTACACATAATATGTATAACTATTCTACTCCTGATAAAAAATGTGGATTGTTTGAAGTTTTTAGCTCTTACAAATAATGCTGCTATGAATATTCTCTCTTTTTTTTTGCTGAGGAAGATTGGCCCTCAGCTAATACCTGTTGACAATCTTCCTCTTTTTGCTTGAGGAAGATTGCTCCTGAGCTAACGTGTGTGCCAATCTTCCTCCACATTGTGTGTGGGACACCGCCACAGCACGGTTTCATGAGCAGTGTGTAGGTCCACGCCTGGGATCTGAACCTGTGAACCCTGGGCCGCCGAAGCAGAGCGCACGATCTTAACAGCTATGCCACCGGCCCGGCCCCTGCTATAGACATTCTTGTACATGTTTTTTGGTACATACATGTGCGCATTTCTGTTGAGAGTACATCTAGGAGTGGAATTGCTAAGATATGCAGATGTTCAGCTTCAGTGGATAATGGCAAACAGTTTCCAAAGTAGTTGTATCACTTTGGTGTTTTGCAAAAGTTCCTCAGGTGATTCTAAGGGCTGGCTAGGGTTGAGAACCCTGCCCCAGGCTTACTAAGAGCTGGCAAAACAAGCCCTACTGCCAACCATCACCCTGAAACCCCTCCCTCATCAAAAGACTGGAGAGGGGAGGAGAGGAGGGCATGTTCTAGGGGAGAGGCTTGTCCTCCTCTGCCCTGTGGGGAAGGAAGGAGCCACATCCAACTCTGAGGTCAAGTGAGGTAGGGTCTCCATAAGAACCTCTCTTAGAGTTTGGGGTATCTTCCAGCCATCTGCTTGCTGAGGGTCTAACCTGCAGGCTCACCCTGACACCACCATTCAAACGGACTGAAGTAGGGCAAGAGAATTCCTGGGACAGCTTAATGCACCGTCCCCTGAAGGAAACGGTGACATGGAGCACAGAGACAGCGCCCACACCTTTTCTGGCCTTGCTGGACTGGCTGGTACTGACAGGGATTAGGAAGGACTGTGGAGTCTGTGCTGCAGAAAGAGAAAGAGGCGCCTCCCCACAGTATCCTGCAGCCTTCTGAGTGTGAATCTCTGCCGTTTCTGCTGCTCCCAATGGGCGAGCAGAGAGCAGAGACAGGACAGTAGCCACAGGGCTGCCGAGTGAGGGAGCCAAGTGGGGAGTGAGGGACCCCCCTCCCAGAGAGGGCTGGGGTGGAGACTGCCAGCAAGGCCTGGTCTGAAGGGTGCTCTGTAACAGAAGGGACCCATGTGAGACTGAAAATAACACATTCACTCTCCCTACACAGATAACCATACCCGTGGAGGCCACCAGCTGCTCAAAGAAGCAGAGTGAGGCCAGGGACACCTCCCTACCATCCACGAGGCCAGAGACACAAATGACCTTCGCTTCCCTTGGCCTGCCTTCCTGCTCCAGTTCACAGAGACAGAGGCCCAGAACAGGAAGAGGAGGATGGAAAGAACTGGTCTTGCGCCTTCCCCACACAAATCCTTCAAGGCACAGGACAGCCTGCACTGAGGGAACGGAGCGCTCGGATCAAGACGCGAGATTGGAGAGTTAAAGGAAGTTCGACTGAAATTTTGTTTTAGATAAAATTCATGTAACATAAAATTCACCATTTTAAGTATTTAAAAGTGTACAATTCAGTGGCTTTTAGTACATTCACTTGACTGAGTGAATAACGAAAAATGATGAAGTCTGTCCAAGATGCCATTAAGGGCTGGGAGGAAAAGTAGAGATTTTCCCTGACTGATTAGAGAGGAATGAAGAAGAATCTTAGGACAATTCTATGAACTTTTATTAACCCTGAGCTTCTCCATTCGTATATCCTTCAGGCTACTCAAACTCAGCATGCCCCAGAGTGAGTGCGTATCTTACTGTTCCCATGACCCCCTGGGGGGGGTCATCTTACAGATTCCTTCACTAGGCCCTACTGTGCAGCCTTTGCTCCGAGTGTGGCTGTCCCTCCTCTAGACTGTGGCAGTAGCCTTCTCCCTGGCTGTCTTTCCCCCAGGGCACCCTCCCCGTGAGCTCTACACACCTGGCTCCACCTTGTCGCTCAGGTGTCAGCAGAAGAGTCACTTCCCAGCAAGGCCTTGCCTGACCACCACCAGCTGCCTGCCCAGGTACATCCCACCATCAGTTAATGTTTTCATTCTACTTGTTCCATCTTTTCCACACTGCTCATCATTATCTGAAATAATTTTGCTGATTTACTTGTTTACTGGTTTATTTTCAGTCTCCGCCCTTCAACCCTAGAATATAAGCTTCATGAGAGCAGAGACCCCACCTGCCTCCTTTTGCACTGTCTTCTGCACCTAGAGCTGCCCTGCCCAGTACAATAGCCACCAGCCACGTGTGTGTGTTGACCTTTTGAATTGTAGCTCGTCCAAGCTGAAATGTGCTAGAAAGTGTAAAATACACACCAATTTTGAAGACTTAGAATAAAATAATGTAAAGTATCTCAATAATTTTTATATTGATTACCTGTTGATAATACTTTGCAACTATTGGGCTAAATAAAATATATTATTATAAAATTAATTTCTGCTTATTACTTTTTCCTGTTTTCAACATGGCTACTAGAAAATTTAAAATTATATATATGGCTCACATTGCATGTCCATTGGACGTCACTGCTCTAGACCCCTACTGGGCTCAATGAACAGGTAGATCCTCAGTGAACATTTGTTCAATGAAAGAAGGTAGCCAAAGTGATCTTTCTAACAGCAAATCTCATCATATAACTCACCTGCTAAAAACTCCTTATAGGTTCCCCATTTTTGGCTAGACCAAATTTTTGTTTTGTGACTTGGCATATGAGGCCATCATGATCAGGTTCTGCCTCTCCCACTGGTTTTATTACCTGCTCTTCCCCAATCAGGCTATACTTTGTTTTTTCACATGGGTCTCCCTCTGTTGGGCTGCCTGCCCCTCCTCCACTGTGTCTACTGGTGAGCTCCCAGGCATTTTTCAAGATGCTGTTCAATGTCATCCTTTCAGAAAGTCCTTCCCTACTCTATAGGCAGAATCACCTCATCCTCTGGCAGAGCTACCAATCCACTGCGAGGCTCATTATTCATGTGTATCGGATCCCATCAAGTCACCACCTCACGGGTGCTTCCATGGAAGATCAGAACCCCCTGAGGGTGAGCAGGGCCGTGTCCTATTAGTCTTTTATTCTTCAAACCTAGTCTAGTCTGCAGGTTGACTGGGTTCAGCTGCTGTGTGGTTCCCACTTGGGGTCTGGATACAGTGTGGATGGAGGCTGGAACTGGGATCATCTGAGGACTCCACTGGGCTGGGAGGCCAAGATGGCTTCTTCACTCACATCCTTGGTGCCTCCAGTGGGGTGGCTGAAAGAACTTGGGCTTGGCTAGGATGTGGGAGGTTCATTTGGAGGCCATCTTTGGGGACCAACTGCTACAAGTCTAATCTGAAACTTAAATCAGGAAAGACAAGTGAAACTCAGATACCTTAAGTATTTCTGAGAACAACACAGGGCAAAAATAAAGAGAAATTACTTAATGTAAATATATATGTTTAAATAAAATACTTTCAATAGGACTTTGGGCCTCAGCTGTGTATCATATTCTATACCATATAAGTCATTGGGGTAAATCTATAACACTTGGGACAAACTAATATTTGTGAGTCTCTAGGAAAGACATGACACTTAAGAGTTTTAGAGAGTGGCCGAAGCATCTGGAGAAATCCATAGGAAACATTTGCCCAACCGTGGGGCAGCACTTACAGCATTTGGTACAGAGTAGAAGAATGTTCAACACTGTAATTTACAACAACAAAAAATTAGGAAAGAACCTTGATATCCAATGTAACCATATAGCGGAAAATTATGCAAGCATTAAACACTGCTTAATGAATTTTAATGGCAAAGTGCATAACAAATTGTTAGGTGAAAGAATAATCAATATGCAAAACTTTGCATAAAACATGACTCCAATTATATTCAAATATGAACATGCATAGAACAAAGACTAGAAAGGTATATGTTAAAATTTCAACAGTGAATATAACCACATAGCAGAATCATGGGAAATGTTTTCAAGTTTTCTTTTTTGTGCTTTTTATATTTTACAAGTTTCATACAGTGGGCACATGCTATTTCTATAATCAGAAAATAAAATTAAGAGTGAAATGAAACTCCACTGGGAAGCAGGGGCTGCATCATGGCCCCAAGATCCCCCAAAAGCCTTTTATCCCAGGACCTTCAGGGATCTATATAATTATCCCCGAGGCCTTCTCAGCTGCTACCTTAGACCAATACTGTATAGACTCACATAAGTTTCTTAACTTCTCTAGACTTTGGTTATCCACTCTATAAAATTAGAGGGTTGAACAATAAGATTAAATCTGTAGAACTTCAGAATTTACAAGCATTTTCACCTACCCTCTTCAATCATCATTACAGCCCAATGGTAGAAGCAAGCACAATCTTATCACCATTTGGCCCATGAGGATACAGAGGCTCAGCAAGGTAAGGTCACTAGCCCAGGGTCACACAAATGGTAAGTAGTGGTTAGGATTTGAAACCGTGTCTTCAGGCTTTATACCCGGGGCCCTACCTGCTAAATCAGCATTCATTTTCCATATGAACTGTAAACTTCCATCCTATCGTAAAATTCCAGCCAAAATTTCTGCCTTCTCTGGCCACATATACTAAGACTAATGTCTCTTCCTCATTTCCATATTCCAAGGACCCTAGAGGCAGCTCTAATGTCTCCTTTGAGTCATCCACGTCTTCGGTTCTGTCTGTTCTTCCAAATGGCATTGTTTGGGGCCACACACTGTTTTAGAACCTTAGAATTTCAGAATTAGAAAAGATCTTTAAAGGTCGTTTGGCCTAACCAGCTCCTGTCAGTCTTTCACAGACACCCTCTCATCTGAAAACTATGTCCCTCAACAATGCTCCTGAGGGGGTGCCTGGGGCCAGGACAGGGTGATAAAGGTGCCCTTTCCCCTACTGAGCCACAGACATCTGCCAGGTTACCTTAATTCAAAGAGGGAATTTCGAGGCTACAAAGTGCAAGGCAGCGTGACTCAGCCTTTTAACAGGGACATACGTGGTGCACAATGGAAAGATCCGAGACTTCCAAGGGAAAGAAAACCAGAAAGGCCGAGACAACGCACACACAGAGAAAGCCAGCTTAGAACAAATCCCAAGGGCCAACAAGAAACCCGTGGAAACTAAAAAGAGACTCTCTCCTGAGAGGGCTCTATTGTGTGTGCTCCGGGTCAAAAGAGCCTCACTGTGCAAAGGGGCTCCCCCACCTGCTGGGACTCTCCAGAATGAGTTCTTTTTCTTCTGTCTGGGTTCAGCAAACTTCCTGCTTCCTCTGTCCCAGGGCAGTGAGCCTCTTCTGCACCGCTCAGCGAGGGCGATGGGGCTTGGCAGCCCTGGTGGCAGCTTGCCGGGCACTGGCACCAAGGTCCTTAGCAAATTCCACAGCTTTGATAATTTCTTTCTTCACTGCTCACTTGGGATTCTTTCCATCTGCATTAAGAAAAAGAAGTTGCACTTCCTTCTACCCACAAATTCAGATGCTTTTATTTTGTGGAGGACTTATAGAAATGGATGCTTATTTCTAATATCAACCCATTGAGTAATATATTTTAAACAGGTGGCAAGCAACATTTTTAAAAAAGAAAGTCCTCCTCCTACCAAAACTTCAATGACAGGTTTGTTAATATAGACATTTAAAAAACAAAACTTTCTTCAGGTTGAAATGGAAACACTTTATGTTGGAATCTCTTTTAACCAAAAAGGCTTATACACAAGAAAAACTCTTAAGCATAGAAATCTTACAATCGTTTTCCCCGTCAAGTAAAATCTTTTTGTGTTAAGAAATGTGCCTTCATTATGCCCAATTTTAGGGGGCTCACAAAGAGATCCCCTGAGGTCACATCCCTTCGTTTCTGGGATTCCATGAAATCATTTCATATGGAGAGGAATTCTCATTAGATATGTCTGAACTGTAAATCTCAGACTTTAGAAGTTATTTCTCTCCACCCCACCATGTCAGAGCCCCTCTAAGGCTGACTTGAATCAACTGTGTGCCAGGCTGGTGCATGCTAGGGTTGTGAATAACATTCTCATTTAATTATCACAACAGCCATATGAGAGAAGTGTAATCTCCATTTTCAAATGATAAATCCAAGTTGAGAGGCCAAGAAATTTGTCCAAGGTCACAGAGCTAGTTAATAGGAGAGCAGAGCAGAAAGACTCCTGAGTCCTTCTCCTTCAAATGGTCATCCAGCCACCGCTCAAACCTCCCACTGGTCAGAAACCCATTCCAGTTGGAGGCCTTTTTTGTTGTTTTAGAGAGTTCTTCCTTGTACTGCACTGAAGCCTGCCTCGTTGTAACATCTAACAGTGTGATTCCATACTTGGAGCAGGAACCAGACTTGTGATTGAGGATGTTACGTACAGGGCATTCTAGGAGGTGTAAACTGGTGACCCACTTACTAGGAAGTATTGTTTCCGAGCTCCGGGTCACAAGAAGTTGAGGGCATACAAGGAAGTATCATCCTAGGGCAGTGTTGCGCCAAGCCCACAACTTCCGCACTGCCAAGGATAAGAAACTCTGGGTTTTGAGAAGTATTGGGGGTTGGTTAATACAAGAGGGAGAAGCAGTGGCCCATAACCACAGGCTCATTCATAGGAAGACAGTCAACTTAGGAGGAAGACACATGCTCTGATTAGACATAAGCTCAAGAACCACTCCTGCATTTGTCTGCAAGCCATTTCCTGATTCTTTGATGGCAGTGAACTGGAAATACAGGCCACAGGGGTCATGATTCTAGAAAGGTACATAGAGGCCTCGCCAAGTTCCCCAGCCACTTCTGCCTGCACAGCTCTTTGTGTATACCTCTTCACCACGTTGTCTCATCATGAGCTGTTTGCATTAGTCTCTCCTCTGGACTGTGACCTTGTACTGTAGGGGTTAGCAAACTATGGCTCACAGGCAAAATCAGTCCCACTGCCTGTTTTTGTAAATAAAGCTTTGTTGGAACACAGTCACGCCCCTTCCTTTTTGTATTGTCTCTGGCTGCTTTCTCCACAAGTGCAGAGTGGAGCAGTTCTAACAGAGACTTCGTGGACCACAAAGCCTAAAACATTTGCCATCTGTCCCTTTACAGAAAATGTTTGCCAACCTCTGTTCTAGAGAGGAAGGACAGGGTTTTATTCATCTCTGTATCCCCGAAGTTATAGCCATAATTCCTTTATACGTAAAATAGCAACAATACATTTGTCACAGAGCTGTAGTGAAATGTAAAGGAGACATCATAATAGGGAGCGACATATGTAAAATACCCAGTATCTGGCCTAGGCCAAATACTCAATGAGTGTTTAATGAACAAGTGAAGGAAGTTGAAGGTCAATCCACTCGAAATGACAGGTGTGAAAGCACTTCACAAACCATAAAATGCCCTATAAGAGCATCGTGGTTATCATCATCACTGTCAAAAACAGAAATGTTCTAGAGCAAAGCCTGCCCTCCCCTCTGGCTTCCCGGATCCTGATTTTTTTTTTTTTTTTTTTTTTTTTTGTGAGGGAGACCAGCCCTGAGCTAACATCTGATACCAATCCTCCTCTTTTTTTGCTGAGGAAGATCGGCCCTGGGCTAACATCCGTGCCCATCTTCCTCCACTTTATAGGGGAGGCCGCCACAGCATGGCTTGCCAAGCGGTGCGTTGGTGCGCGCCCGGGGTCCAGGCCGGCAAACCCCCGGCCGCCACAGTGGAGCGCACGCACCCAACCGCTTGCGCCACCGGGCCGGCCCCCGGATCCTGATTTTATGAGTAAGATCTCACAGACAGTCTTAATTTAGGCTGATTCATATTCCAATTTTTATGTGGCTCCTCTCCATCCCTCTCTCTTGACACCTCCCTCTAGGGACTGATCCTTAGGTTGGGTCTTAAGATCTTTAAATGAGAGCTACCAAATATTGACTGCTATGGTGGTTTTGTACTGGACTAGCCTAGCTAAGTTGAGATAACATTTCCCAGATTTCCCTTCTTTGTATGGCTCTCCTTCCAGTTGGTTACAAGAGAAATTGGCATGAGATTTGAAAGGCAGAGGGAGGGCACAATATTTCCGCTTGAAGATCAGGGCAGGACCCCAAGTGCCACCACAGCTCACACGTGCTCACTGTCACTGATCTGCTCACTTGCTTCCTTGGCATGGGGAAGGAGCCCATTCTGCAGCCTCTCCAGCTCCTTCTGAGTCCTGGGTCAAGCATGTATGCAGCTCCACGGTGGACGGCATAAGCTTCTTCTGTAGGCCACCCACATTGTCAGGGTTAGATGCGGTGAGAGACAGACAAGGGTCCCAGGTTGCCTCTGCTGTCTCCTGCTTCAGATCCAGCTTGTCGTCCTGACTGGCTGCCCTGCAGCAACTTCAGAACCACCAGGATACACAGAGGCAAAAGCCTTCCCCAAATTCTTGCCCTTTGTGGTCCTGGTTAATAACTTTTCTCTTCCAGACCTTTACTTCCACAGCTTCTCTCACAATTGGGTCAAATCTAATCCCAATAAGAAATCTTTTATTTTGTGTCATTGAGAGTGGCTCTGCTTCCCTGATCAGACCATGACCAAGAGAATCTAAAGGATGGGTTCTCTGAATTGGTTCTGGAATTTTCTGGAATGAGTTCTCTGATATGATTATATTTAAAGGAATTAATGATCCTGATGCTAGTGGTAAAGGGGACACCGGTAGTCCTTGGTATGCAGTGGCAAACAGCCACTTACCTGTAACACCTGTAATTAATGCCTATAGAAGGCAAGGCTTTGGATGACCAAGTAGTTGCTACTGTAGAACATTTTAGTAAAAATAAAGAGGAGAAAGGGATTGGTAGGTAGCTTCTAAGTGTGCTGGAGAACTTGGAGAAAGAAAATTATGACCTTAGTGCTTTAAGTCCCCAATTCAAGGTCTGGCTAAGAAAAACCCATAGCTGCTACGGCTTCAGGGCGAAGATTTCTCAAAACGAAACCCAAAGTCTAGTCTTGGGCTGAATAATGCAAATTGAAATCATGACCTCACAGAGTCTCTTGTGCTAAAGTTAGAGCACTGCTTGGGAAGAAGTGAAACCCTGAAGACTGAGACAGAGACATACAGGCATATTCAGATGAAGCTGGGTTTTGCTCTGAGTTTTGAACGCTGAGTTTTGAACTCTGAATTTTGCTGAGCCTCTTTTGCCAGTAGTAGCAGCACTTCCTCCCTAACTGAAGAGCTCAGTCTCCCCTTTTCTGAAGAAACTTTCATCAGACCTGGACTAGGACCAGAGGCCTTGCAGGAAACTACTGATTCTCCTCAGGACCTGTCTCTACTCTCTCTCATTGCTTATAGACCTATAACTAAACTCAAGTTTCAGCAGGCCCCAAAGGTTATGGATTAAAGTGTGGTCCATGTGAAAAGATCATATACAACAAAAGAATTGCAAAGTTTTGTCAATTTATATTCACAGAAAACTGAGGAACATGTTTAGAAATGGATTTTATTGATGTTGAATCAGTGTAGAAAGAATACAGGGCTGGATCAGGCCATGTATGTCAACATAGATACATGGAGCAGAGATTCTGAATTCACTGTGTTCCTTCAAGTAGCTTAAAGTGGCTCTAACAGTGTTCTTGGTTCATTGAACTAAAATCTAGATCCAATGGTGGCTTATCCCTAGTGTAATTGAAATATTAGAACTTTCTTGATATAATGTAGAGGAAAGAAATCAGAACTCTGGAGTAGATTTATTATGTGAGACCTGCTCACCAACCTCTAATTATGTCCCCAGGAGGGACCAGAGGACACTCCTTTCACCGAAGCCTTGTGATATGGTATACATACTACAAGGGGAGCCCCGATATCTTTGAAGAACCTGTGGTAGCTAATAACTGTAGACCAGGAATGACATTGGTACTGCTGCCATTGAAGTGGACTCCACAAATTCATGGAGATGATGGGATGCTTGGGTGGCAGAAGCCAATTGTAAGACACTTAATCACCAGAGACAAGGTGGTTACTGTAATAGACAGCAGAGCAAAAGCATTAATCAGAATGGTTTGACCTGCAGAGAGCTCTTTGGCATCGGCTAATTGATCATGGTGTCCTGAAAACTGAAATTGATGGGTGGCCTACTCAAGTCTTATTTGATTTATATAAATTGGAAAGCTCTAGGTCTGGTAAATAGAGGTGACTTGATCACAGTAAAAATTATCACCCCTCAATCAGTCCCCAGGCTTGAGCCAGTTCTCAGTCCCATGGCCATGTGAATGAAAGAGAGAGAAGATCCTATAAGGAAGGAACTATTACTCAGCCCCAAATTTATACAATAAATCTTTTTTCTAGCTTTCCCCAAAGGTACCTGAGGACATTTGCCAGTGTGACTTTGTATTGGGGGAAGGAAAATTACCACCTTTCAAAAATTACTGGGCATTGGCTCTGAACTGACATTAATTTCAAGAAACTGAAAATGTCACTGTGGTCCACAGTTAGAATAGGGGCTTATGGAGGTCAAGTGCTCAATGGAGTTTTGGCTTGGGTCCATCTCACAATGGGCTCAGTGTGCCGTCAAATACCCTGTAGTTATTTCCCCAGTTCCAGAATTGACCATTTTAAGAATAGACATATTCAGCAACTAGTAAACACTCCACATTGTTTTCCTTACCTACAGAGCAAGGGCTATCATGGTAGGAAAAGCCAAGTGGAAGCCGGTAGAATTACATCTACCTACAAAAGATTAAATTAGAGAAATGACATACTTCTGGAGGTATTGCAAAAATTAGCACCACCATTACAGACTTGAAATATGCAGAGATGGTGAATCCCACCACATCCCTATTCAACTTGCTTATTTGGCCTGATAAATGGATCTTGGAGAATAGCAGTGTATTATCACAAACTTATGATAACCCCATAACCCCAACTAGGGTTAGTGATAACCCCAATTGAAGCTCCTCTTCCAAATGTGGTTTTACTGCTGAAGAAAATCAACACAACCTCTGGCAGCTATTGGTCTGGCAAGTGCTTTTTTTCTCTATTCCTCCTAATATAGACCACCAGGAGCAGTTTGTTTTCAGCTAGCAGGGCTAACAATACACCTTCACTGGCCTGCCTAAGGGCTATATTCACCCTCTAGTCTACTGTCATAATCTAATCCCTGAGACCTGATAGCCTCTCCATTCCACAGGGTATTGTACAGACCTACTATGCTAATGATATCATGCGAATCAGTCCTAGTCAGCAGGAAACAGCAGCTACTCTGAATACCATGGTAAGAAAAATGCAAACAGATGGAGGAAAATGAGTCTCATAAAAAATCAGGGGCCGGCTATTTTGGCAAAATTTCTAAGAGTCCAAGGATCAGGGTATGTTGAGATATTCTGTCCAAAGGGAGGGAGAAGTTGTAGCATCTGGTCTCTCTTACCCCTTAGGAAACGGCAAAATGCCCAGCAAACCTCTGGATTTTGGAGGGAACCGTACTTCATTTGGGCATGCTCCTTCAACTCTGAGTAACCTGGAGGCTGCCACTTTTGAGTGGGGTCCAGAAAAACAGACAACTTTGCAACAGATCCAGCTGCCAAGCAAGCTGCTCTGCCACCTGAATGGAACATATGATTCAACAGACCCATTTGTGCCGGAAGTATCTGCGGCAGATAAGCAAGCTGTATGGAACCCTGAGCAGGTCCCTACAGGTAAGGCATAGTACAGACCTCTAGGATTTGAGTGCAAAACTATGCCATGCTCTGCAGATAATTATCCTCCCTCTAAGAAAGCTTCTACTTTACTATTGGGCCAAATAGACACTGAATTGCCCTCTGTGGGCCACCCAGTTACCATGAGACCGGAATGGACCATTATGAACTGAGTTTTGTCCTTCTGAGCTCCAGTTTGTCCTTGCTGTCTTCTGCTACATGTCCAGTGTTTCTTCCCAACTGCCTTTCCTGATGACCCATAGTAACTTCGGGCCACCATCAAATGCACTTTGTGTCACTTTGTGGTCCCTGGAGGATGACTTTTCTTTGATTCTCTAACAGTCACCTTTCAGATCTTCACTTCTCCAGCTTCCATCACAATTGTAATGGTCAAGTTCCTGTAATAGTTCCTTTATTCTATTTCATTCATAGTGGTTCTGCTTTCCTTACTGAACCCAAATTGATAAAACAGCCCATTTATGTACATGATTGCGTTTACTTGCATAGCAGCTCTGCCTGAAGATTTAATACCCTGTGTTTTACCAATGAAGAGGCTGAGAACTGAACAGTTTGCCAAGGGTCTTGTTCCGTGAGCACTGGAATCGGATCCCACCCATGTCTGTCTAATTCCAGAATTGTACCACAGTGCCACCTTTGGGGGTTGGGAGGAGCACGAGGTCCTTGCCAAGCTGCATGCAGGTCCACCCTTTGGGTGTCTGGTGTAAGTTGTTTCCACAGGCTCTAAGTTGTTACCACAGCCAAGTAGGACTTTGGAATCTGCCCATTCAAGTACTCTCCTGTCTCTGTGCCCTGTTTAGGTTAATATTAAATATTAAAACATGTTTCAATTATGAAATATTTCAAATACACAGAAAAGTCCAGAATATAGCAGACATTCTTGTACTCAACATCCAAAATTGCCATATTTGCTTCAGCTTAATTTTATTTCATATCTTAAAAGTACAAAAACAAAAGAATGTTTGTTTCAGCATTGTTTACAAATATCCACCACCATAAAAATGGATAAACAAATGTGATGTTCAAATGCAAACAAATACCACACAGTAATTAAAATTAATAACTAGATCAATATTTTGAGGGGAAAAGGCAAATTGCAAGTGAAAAAGAACAATATAATAGTATTTATGTACGTTTTTAAAACCGACGGACCCATACCAATATAGCCATGCACCACGTAACGACATTTCGGTCAACAACGGACCACATATACTATAGTGGCCCCATAAGATTAGTACCATATAGCCTAGGTGTGTAGTAGGCTATACCATCTAGGTTTGTTTAAGTACACTTTACGATGTTTGCACAACGAAAAAATCGCCTCATGACGCATTTTTCAGAACGTATCCCTGTTGTTAAGTGATAGAGGACTGTATATGGCCCCAAAATCTTAAATTCTTTTCCAGAGCTGTTCCCTCAGGGCTTCCACCCTGCCTCAAGGCACCCTTGATTCTCCCCATCCCCTCCTCCCTTTCCATCTCAAAGACTTTTCTGAAATACCATTTTCTCTCCTTACAACTCCACCTCTTGGTGCCAGCAGCCCACTCACAATCGGCCTGCTTCTGTAACTCCATTCAGAGAGTTACAATAATGTTTTGCATGTTAAAGCATAATTATGGGCCTTCCCTTGAAAAAGTAACTCACTGTGCTTATTTACAAATAGCTCTTTAGGCCTGAAATTGATCTGGTGGCACACCAACCTCTGGTTATTTGTCTCAGATACCTTTCAAACCTCCTTTAGTCATAAAAATGTATAAAAAAGATTGGTGATACCAGATTTTGAGGAGCATGGAAAGAGGTGGGAAATCTTGGGCTCTAATAGTGGAAGTGTAGAGTGGTGGAACCACTTTGGAAGACTGTTTAGTACCTACTAAAGATGAAGGTACACCTACTTTTTATGACCCAGCTAATCGACTTTCAGGAAAATCCCAACAGAACTGTGTGCACATGGTTAAGAATGTTCCCTGCAGTACCATTCAGAATAGTCCCAAAATAGAACAACACAAATGCTCATCAAAAGTCAAATGGATAAGTAAATTGTGGTATATTCTTCCAGTGCAGTGGTGAAAATATGCAAACTGCAGGCTCACATCATGGTGTGTGTGTTGTTCCTGATGTTGAGAAAGGGAAGCCAGACACAAGAGGATATGCATGTGATTCCACTGTATGGAGGTCAAAGACGATCAAAATGAAATCTTGGTTTTCAGGGACCAGGGTGCATAGGTGGTGGGAGGAGAGAAAAGCAGGAAGGTGGTTGCCATGAAAGTAAGGCTAAAATTATTTTTGGTGGGAAGAGGTGTGACAGGAAGTGGCACTGGGTGCTGACAATGTTCTGTTGCTTGTCCTGAGCGGTCGTTATGCAAATATTCATTTTATAGTGCTGTCTTTTGCTGGTATGTTTTATGGACTTTTACTGTATGTATGCTGTTTCATGGTTTTTAGAATCCCACATATCACAGCACTCTCATAATTTTACAGTGAGAATGCAAAGGGTGATTTGCAGGATTCTTTTGAGAAATCTCAAATTCTCAAATGCCATTCTGGCAGTGATTTCCCCCATAAAACTTCCATTTTCTGCCCAAGAAACAACACTTTCTTAGACCTCCTCACTTTCAAAAGAGGCATTTTTTTTTGCAAAGAAGATTTTATCACTTAACAGAATTGTCATATGTCTTACCAGATGGAGAGCAAAAATGGGCAAAAATGGGCAAAAGTGACCCCCACCCTCATGAGCAAAGTGATGCATTGGGCATGCCCTCTTCACAGTACACCCCATTTACACTCCAAATCACAGACCCTCGGGGACCCTGGGGAATAACAGATACCAAAATGTGCTAGGCCTGTCAGTACAGCGATAGCCAACAGATTTACTGTGCAATTTGTTCATTCCCTTTGACAGAGGAGGAAACTGAGGCATGAAGAAGTTGGTCAATTTCCTAGATAGAAATTTCCTAGAAAACCCAGGCGTTGGCCAGAGGCCCTCTGACTCTAGAGCCTGTGTGAGTAACCACCAACCATCCTACCATCCCCCAACCATTGTCTAAATTGCGGATCAGCACATATTTGGGAATCTTTAAATTCTCCCTCACCCCATGATAAAACATTTCTTTTTCCTTTGCAAAATATGTTTTGATTCTGTCCTTGACTTTTCATTTCCTCAGCTTAACGTTGGCCAACCTAACTACTCACCTGGTTTATTGCAAAAACCTTCTACCTATTCTCTCTATGTTTACCTCCTCTCTCTCAGCTCTAAGGCCTCTGATGGTTGTCCATTGCCTGCCCTGTCAAGTCCAGACCCTCACCATGACTTAGAGCGCCCTTCATGGCCTGGCCCTTGCCTTTTCCTCATGTCTCATCTCCTACTCATCTCTTGGCATATCTACCTGCTAGTGACCCCAGACTATTTACTGTGCCCCCATGCACCAGGAATGTTCTAACCACAGTGTTTTTCTCTGACAGCCCATCCCCCTGCACCCTCCACCACCTCTCTAGCCCCATTCATCCTTCAAGACCCAATGCAAATGCCAGGTCCTCTGGGAAGCATTCCCTGACGCCTTCCAGCCAGAACCTATCTACCCCATTTCTCTGCATCTCTTTTGTCATCTTTATCAGGAGTCTGTCCTGGCTGATATTTACATAGCTGTCACCCCCACTAAACTGTAAACTCTTGAGAGCAGGGACTGTGTCTTCTTTACCTTCTGATCCCCAAAGTCTGGCACAGAGTCTGGCACATACTAGCTATTCAGTTAGAATAAATGTATCTGTATCACCCACTTAAGTCCATATCCAGTGGTGACAACTCACATAGCACTACGACTTTCTCTTGTCCTGGCATTCTGGCCTGCTTCCTCCCAGAGCAAAATGGCTAAAGCAGAAGTCAGGTGGATAGAGTCTTTTCCCGGCCAAAAGGAGACAACTGATACTGGAACAGCACAGAGGACTATTCATTTGGGGTGCAAGTCTGGCTAGATGCCCACCTGAAACAGACTTTCCCTGCCCCAGTCTGCGACTCCAAAGACTCCGCCAAGGTGAATCAGGACAAGGAGAAGTGGAAAATTCCTCATTCAGATTTCACTGAGAAACTAGAACCAGAAATCAATGTTTCAGGCCCAGCCTGTCTCGTTTTCCCAGACAAGACTCTCTGATTCTCTGGTCTGCCCTGAAAGGAGCTGTAGCAGCAACAGCACAAAGCTGCTGTGAAAAGTTTCATGTGGCTTTTACTGCTAGGAAACACCATCCCCCTCTGGATGCCTTCAGAACACAGATTCATTGAGAATCTGGCTTTCCTTCCAGGCAGGGCATGGGGACTATTTTTCAAGGGAAAGCACATGCATAATTGCTGGAGAAATATACATGTTTAATTTCCGTTAAGTCCTTGAAGCTTTCTTCCTTAAATAAATCATCCTGCATGATCCTGTGACCTGAGACCTAGAAGTGGTTTTGTCCTGCCCCCAAGCCGTGGCCTCCAGAGAGAGAGACTATCCTGTTTGGACGCCCATGTGAACACGGTGCTGCCTTGTTCTTCTCCAAACGGGCAGACCCAATGGAGTTGCTCAAGTCTATTATCTGTAGACCTTTTCAAGAGCTGAGCAGGAACCTGACAACCTGCCTGCCTTGTAAATTAAAAGGCAGGGAAACAACTATGTTGAGAGAGATAAGGAGGCCTGCCAGCCTGGGCAAAGAGATGACATGGACGCCTGTGAGAAGCCCAGGGTCGGGGTCAACGGGGATAGTCGGAAGTGTCTTTGACAAAGCTCTCAATTTACAGAGCAGGTCACAGACATCCACAGAGGCAAGTTCTGTTGCCAGTGATTCCCCAGGACTGCCTGTATAAGATCCCCTGGGACACTGGTCACAAATGCCACTCTGGCCCATCCCAGACCCAGAGCCTCTGGGGATACCCCCAGGAACCAGGGTTTTAACCAGCTTCCCCTGGGACTCTGATGCCCCCTGAAGTTTGGGAACCCATGCTAAGTGCTCTGGCCTTTCTGCTTAGACACAGGCTGGGTCCAACCTTCTCACAGGCCTCAGCTGCTCTTTTATCTGGCTCTGTTCGCCTGTCCCTTCAGCCGCCATCAGTCCCTCCTGGGCATTCTCGCCTCCAGACCACCTCTCCCCCTTTACAATGCTCTTCCCTGCTCTGCTCCCCACACCCCCAACTAAGGCTCCTGGCACCACAAGCTGCCAGTATTCCCCCCATCTGGCTCCAGGCCTGCTCCAGCTGGACAGGGCCCCAGAGAGGATCTAATGCTGCGTCCTCCCCTGTCTCCCTTCCATACCTGTTCCTTCCTCTGTTTCCCCTTGTGTATTAAGTGATGACATTACTCACGGAAGCAAGAGCACCTGCTGTGTCCGGAAGCTGGAAGCACTTTTTGGTCTCAGGAGGGGTTTGTAAGATGATAAGACCTTTAGAAATTGGGAACTCGCTCAAGGCTTATTATAAATAGAGTCCTTGGATTATTCTAAAAGAAACAACCATTTTGCCAAATGTCTCTGTAAACTTCTGGTGTGTACGGCTTAGAGCTTTGCTAAATTCATGCAATGAAGCTTTTGTTGTTATAATCTGTTCCATCCACCCACCCAGTTCCAGCCATCAGCCATTAGTTTAAGTGAAGGTCACTGTGCAATTCCTTCCTGAGTGAGCAATATTTACTTGAAGGCAGGCCTGTCTAGCCTTAAAGGAAGCACGGAAGGCAGATGGAAGCACATGGCTGTGGTAACCCAGGCCACATTCTTGCTTCATCTCTTACAGCTGTCGGACCTGGAAAATGTTCCTACTCCTGCCTAGAGCTTCAATTCTCTCATCTGAAAAAGGGTTGTCATACCTACCTCACTGATTAGGTGTTATCAAGTTTAAAAGTGACGGGCCTGGTGCTGAAACACAGTGAATGTCCCTCTCCTGTTCCTTAACTTCACAAACTGCTATTTTGGACAATGAGCTGCAAAATTTCTAGGCCTAGTTTTCTGTACTCTAAGATTCTTCCTGGGAGTAAGAGGACCCTTCTGGAAAGAACTGTAAGTTGTTGAAGAGAGAAGAGTAGTTTCTGAGTCATTACAATTGAAATGATAATATCTCCCATAAGCACCTGGGATGTCACGGTGGCCACCTTAAGAGGGTTAGGGACAAAATTACCAGAGTCAGACTAGGTTATTCCCAGTCTTATGATTGTGTGATAAGAAATTTGACTTGGCATTCAAGGCCCCTCATAATTACAATCAAACCTGTCTTATCGACTTATCTAACATTATTCTTCTAAACCCCATAATTCTTCTACGCCATGCAATTTACTACTATGTCCATGAATATCACGCCCCTTCCTGCCACCAGACTTCTGGTTCTTGTACTTTCTATTCCTCCTTCCTCTTTCCAATATTAAATTCCACCCAACTTTGAAGGCCCTCTTCCACCAAACTCCTGCTGCCCTCCCAGCTGTAGTCCACCCCAGCCTTCCATCTGCACTTCTCTTAGGGTGCTAATATTAAACTACCTTGTATTCTAGGTACATGGGAACACAGTTTTCTAGACTGGGGACTCTCTGAGGACAGAGAGTGGGTCTCAGTGTTCTCAGAATGCCCCCAGCACTTGGCACATGGAAGTTGTTCAAGAATGTTTATTGAATTGAGCCAAAGAACTCCAAGGATTAATTTACATACACTGAGTCTTTGGTTTTAGTATTTTTCTTACTTAGGGCATGTTGACAACAAGGATCAGGTTCTCTCTCAAACAATTTCACATGAAAAGAAGAGTTACTGAAAGGATACAGGGACTGTCGTTGACCTCCAAGGACAGGAAGTGAGTAACGCTGGATCACAAGGGAACAGAAAAGTCTCTCTGTCCCTCAAGGGCTACAGGATCTCTGTCTCTAACTCTTTCTGCATGTCAACGCCATTCTCCTCTCGGCAGACTGAACCTCTCTGCAAGACTCTTCTTTTTCTCTCTTGCATAATTTAGGCTTACCTGTGGCTCCTGCTTTGTCATACACAGCATTAGCTACTGTCCTGATGTCTCAGGACCTTTCGGTTCAAGCACACTCTCCATACTCTTAGGTCAAATTCTCTCAAGAAAGAAGCTGATTGGCTTGGTACAGACTGTAGCCCAACGTCATGTACCCATTCTTGGACCAGTCAGCTGATGAGGAGCAGTGGTACATGACACCAATATGACTTCCTGGGTCCCACCTTTTCAGCAAGAAAGGAGTTTGGGAAGGAGTTTGCATTGCTTCCCAGTAACTGGGTGGATTGTCATCCCCAAAAGAATCTAATACAACAATGTCTAAAAAAAGCAGCAAAGGATATAGAGACTACAATATGGACCTGCAATGTGGATCTGCAAGTCAAAGTGTTGATTGTTTCCCAGTGGTTTCCCGGGAGGCACTTGGATGCTGCCAAATAGGGGTGTCTGGGGTCTATGGGAGTTGAGGGCTACTTGCAGGTTGGCTCAATCTCCCTTAGAACCTTCTACTTATATTTGCATTTCCTTTCAAAGAGATGCATGAATGAAGCAGGCAGATCCAACTAGATGGATTTTTCTGGTCTGCTCTTCCAGTAACGAGCAGAGGTAATTCTGGGGTTGACAGGATGAGGAACTGGGGGAAAAGGAAGAGAATCAAGATGGAGGGCGTGGATCCAAGGAGCCAGGTGCATATCCACTAAGTCATGTAGAAGACACTGGAAGAGGAAATTGAATGTCTAAAGCAGGTTCAGGCTGATGTCTCAGGTTGATGCTTGGGCACTATTTTTGCCTTTCTTCCAGATCATTGCCTTCAGCCTAAAACATGCTGTAGTGTCTCTTGTCTTAAAATAATCCTCCACTAACCTCCTTTCACCCCTCTCCAACTACTACCTCAGTTTCCTGTTCAACTGATGATGATTCTCAAATTCACACTCCCTCTGGGAGAGTTGCCTACAGAACATGAAGATCAGTTCACTGCCACAGAGATTTGGTGAGGCCCGGAGTATGGTGCTTTACAGGAACTTCTAGGACTTTCAAATTTACGAACAAATGCATCCGTTCTTATTGTCCTTACTGGTTTAAACATTGAAAGACTAACGCCTTATAGCCAAAGGCAGGAGCCACATAGTGGCATGTCCCCCACCCCACATCCCCTCTCACCTTGCCCTCCTCCTCTTCTCTCCATCTTCAGGAGACTCTTACGCACCCTCAAAGCCCCATTTAAAAGTCTCCTCTTCTATGAAGCCTTCCCTGACTTCACAGCCACAACAAATCTCTCTGTCCTCTGGACTCTGGTATCCCCTTGTTCTTCTCATGAAAGTAGCACTTGTCAGGCTCTGCTTGGGTCTCATTGACAAGCCTGGGTGCTCCCTGTTGGCAAGAACCACATCTCCCTCATCTTTATGGTGCTTGACATTCACTAGCCTCTGAGGATTAGTTAAAGGAAGACCTGAATTCTTTCTTCCCACTTGCTCTTTTATGGGATATTAGGCAACACTCAATTTCTCTAAAGCTTAGTATGCTCATCTCTAAAACAGGGGCAAAAATTATCTTTACCCCACCTACTCAAATCCAATGAGACTAGCCATGGTGAAATGTTTGCAAGTCCTAAAGAACTGTAGGAGTGTGTGGCGATTATTCTCAATGCCTACTGCATTGTTCTCAGGGACAGCCTGCTGACCTGGCCCAAGATGTAACATCGTTACATCTATGTATGTTTCAGTTTCAACAGTCTGGTCAAAAACTGTGAGTTGGCTTTAACCCTGCATGTTGATGCCAGATGTACCCTCTCTTGCCTGTGTGGGTCCCTCCTCAGTCCAGGGCAATAATTTCACAATAGCACCTGTAGTTTCACATGAGATGCCTAAAAATTATAAAAGGAAGGACAGAATTAGAGCCATTTTCTTAGGCTTCCTGTAGGGTTTGTGTTTTAGTACCCACCCACGGGGCACCAGTGTGTGAAGCAATTTCCTCTCCCAAGCCCCTCATTCATTCATTCATTCATTAACTCACTCACTCATTCAGCCACTACTTCAGTGCCCTCCTCATGTAAACAAGCAGGAATCACAGAGTCTGGGGTGGTAAGTGCTCTGACCTGGCTTTGCACAAGTTCTCAGAGGAGTGTAGAGGAGGGGCACCTATGCCAGACTCCAGGGAGAAGCTTCCTGCAGAAGGTGACACCTGAGCTGACTGTTGAAGGAAAGGACAAACCAGATACCCATGAGGCGGATGGGGAGGGCCTCCCTCGCAGCAGGAACAGCTTGTGCAAAACCTGGAGGTGAGCGAGAACATGGTGTGCTCAGGGAAGAACAAGTTGTTCGGCTTGGCTGGAGTGTAAAGTGTAAGGGGTATGTGGGCAGAGATAAAGCCAGAGCAGGAGGCAGGAGCCAGACCAGGAAGGGGCTTAGGAGCCGTGACTTAGGACCAGCTTGGAAAGATGCCTGAAATTCCACTGTTAAAACTTGCTGGAGGTCGTGCAGCTAAACGGCGGAAGAACCCATCCCCAGGCTCCTAGTCCAGTGCTCATTCGCTCCTTCACTATTCATTAAGCACCACTGGCGCGGCTGCCTCTGGCCACACACCAGCCCAAGCCTTGGCCAGGGCGCTGAGTGCGAGGAGCCCAAGCTCTAAGGCAGGCCTGGGAAGAAACCTGCAAGAGCAGACACGTTCTGCTGCTGCTGTTGACAAGGCGTCTGAGCTGGAACCAAAGACCAGCCGGGAGGCCGGCAGCCCACGTTGCTTCCCAAGCCATCCGGGCCCTTCCCTTCCGTGGTTAATTTTCACTTTTCGTAAAGACGTGTTCGCTTAGGGGACGGGGAGCAGAGCAACGCCTGATGGGGAACACATGCCACCCCCACGGCGGGCGCTTTGATTCTCGCCGAGGCCAGGCTGCAACCTCTTGCCGTCGCTGCGCCAGCCGCCGTCCTGGTGGGGCTCCAGGAGCGGGTTTGCATCGCGTGCGGGGAGCCCTCCTGCCACATGAAAGGCGCGCGGCCCAAGCTGTCCCCTTCCCGGAGGGGCGAGGCCAGCGAGCGCCCCGGCGCTCCCGCCCCCCGCCCGGCAGACGCACACTCGGCTTCCAGCGAGGAGCCTGGGAGCCACACAAAGGAAATGGCAAGAGAGTGAGTCACCCCGAGGCTCGGCTGCTGCCTGGGCTGCAGGCCCACAACAGGACCTTTGTGCTGCGCTCCAGGAGGACGAGGAGGCCGGGCTGCAGGGAGACAGACATTTCAGGGCGCTGAGTAATGCTCTGAGAGGGCAGGAGTCTCCGCCGGAAGCCCCACCGACTTCTGGGCGCCCGCCCCGCTGCCAAGGAACTCGGGAGCCGCTTAGAGGGTGCTCTGCCGCCATCTTGACCCTGCTGAGGATACAGCAGATTTTGCGCAGGTCTGTCGCCATCACCGTGGTGTGAGGGGCTTGAGACCTGGACCGTGTCCGTTCAACTCTCTCTTCCTACCATAGCAGCTAACACAGCACTGAGAAGGTGCTGCGAGTTTGTGCCAGGGAGGGAGGGATGGATGGATGGATGGAATGACTCATTCACATAAATAGGAGTTAGCCGAAAGCTGTTATTTCACACATGAGGAAATAGAGGCTCAGAAATGGGAATGATTAGAGCCAGGTCCCACAGTGAGTAGGTGGCAGTTCTAGAATTGGGGGGCCATGCTTTGCGGACCTGCTGTGCTCCAGTGGGCAGCTGCTGTGTGCGGCTCAGGGAACACCTGGAGGGCATGACTGATGTGTGGGCAGAGGTCAGGGTGGTGAGAACCCACAGCATGGATAAGACAACCACCCAGGGCAAGGTCGGGTCCCAGGGACTTATTGGGGAGTGAAGGAGAGAAACCAGAGCAATAGGAGGCAGGGTTCCAGGGCTGAATGTGGTCACGTCTCTTGGCCTAGGCAGGTCATAGGGCTTACATAAGACGGGGAAGGAATCAGCATTGTTGAGTACCTAGCATATGCCACGCACAGATAATTAATCCTTTACACACCCCGAGGGAGGTATCGTTACAGATAAAGAAGGTGACTGGGAGACCACTGCCCTCCAGGACAGTCAGTTGCCGGCTGGTCTGGGCCTCAGAGTGGCGTTAACTTGGTGGGGCCACTGTGTGACAGGATCAGGTTCTCAGCCTGGTAGGCCCAGAAACTCAGTGCTGTCGGTGCCCTCAGAAGGGGTCAGCGTCTCAGAACTAACTCACATCAACTCACGTTACCAAGAGACTGGGGCGTCGATGATCTGAGCTTTTCTGCCTGTGAGAAAGTGAGCACCACCAGGCGGGCAGCCTGCCTGGGGGCATGGAAGCAGAACCAGAGGTTTAGAGGCCAAAGCAGGGAGCTCAATCACTTAGGGTCCTCAGTTCCCACTTAGGGTCCTCAGTTCCAGGGCGAAGTGACCTGCCACGGGCTGCACATCTCAACTCCTGAAGCTGGGGCCCGGGGGCAGTGAGCACAGACGTGGCCTTTCTCTGGGGCCTTTTCTTTCCTAACTCCCTGCCGACCGTCCTCACCATGCTCCTTACTTACAACAATCTTTCAGCTCAAACCAAACAGATTAGTCGAAAGCTTCAGACCAGCTGATACAGCCACACTCTGGTGACCACACCCTGGGTGCTCTGATGAGATTCAGATGGTCCAGAAGTCCTTGGCCTTCTCTTGACAGACCACGGCTTAGGGCAGACACTGTCTGTACGTGACAAGAATCACTCCCTACTTCTGACATTTCCCAATTCCTTAACAGAAGCTGATTTTAATTTAAGGAGGGCACTGGACTCCCACCCCCCCCAGCCCCCCAGAAACTTCCTAAATTATCCAGTTTAAAGATGTGAAGTTTAGAAGAAGTTTGGTAACTTGCCCCAGCTCACATGGCTAAAGAGTGATGACTCCAAGATTCAAGCCCACTCTGTTACATACACCTCCCCTTGAGACTATTAACGACAGCAACGATAATAAAGGCGACCGTGTGCTTAAGGCTGATTGTATTTTTTCACGTAATCCTCACAGCAACACCAGGAGACTGTTCTTGTCTTCCTTTTACAGGTGAGGGGTGAAGTGCAGAGCTGTAAAGAAACTTGCCCAAGCCAGGGTCACTCAGCTGCTAAGTTCAGGAGCTGGATTTCAAACCAGTATGTCTGCCTCTCTACCCAAGCTCTTGGCCAGCCCGCTCCACGGCAGAGCAGGATTTCTGCAATAACTCACCCCTTGCCCCTGGGGAGAAGCAGTCTGCAGCTCCGAGTTGGGAGAGGGAGTTGCAGCCCTGTTTTGGGGTTACCAAAGTCCGAGTCTCGCCCTTGGCGTTGTCAGTTTAGGGATTAGGTTTGTAGTGGCTTCCCAGAGAGGAACAGGTTCAGGCGGTCTGGCTTATAATGACTCAGCCCCCACAGGTCTGAGCCAAACCTAATGAATTGTTCACCTGTGAGATACGCCAGCCAGAAGGACATTGTGGTTAAGAGGCTGGCTCAGCACTCAGACGCGGCTGGGTCTGAAGCTCCGTCCACCACAGCCCCAAAACTGTGCACATGTGACTCACCCTCTTTGAATCCCAGTTTCAGCCTCAGAAGATGGGGGAAGTAATGCCAACCTTGTGCAGTACCTGTGGCTTAGACAGATGCTGTGTGTAGAATGCCCGATACAGTGGTTGATGCTTAGTAGGAGCTCAATAAATGGTGATACTTCTAATTTTCATGATTATTGTTTGAAAACTGGCCACCTGATGAGGTCCCCCCCCACCCCCCGCCCAGGTCACATTGTAAAAACCAAATTCCAGCTCAGAAGGCTGCCGGGAGAGCCCGGATAAGAGGGCAGGGCCTAAGCCCTCAGACTGTGATAGTGGGATGAGGTGCCCGCCATCCTTCCCTCCCACTCCCGGGGGGATTTCTGTTTGAATGCCCAGTGCTGTTTGGACTCAGAGCCCTGTCTTCTCCTGGACATAGCTGCTCATCATGACAAAGTCTCCTTTCTCAGTTCTTCCTTCCCACTTAAAAGCAGGCCCAGTGCCACCTCATCTATGCAGCCCCTGGTGGGTAAACTCTTGTTCCCCCTCCAAGGCTGTGGTCAAATGCACCTTTATTTGTGAGACCTTCTCAGCTCCCCCAGGCAGAGGAAGATCAGCCACATGCTAATCATGCGACGAGCACATTCTAAGTACTGGGACACAACCGTGGAGAACACAGAGGTGGCTCTTCTCTTTCTGGAGCTTGAAGTCTAGTGGGACAATAAACAAAGCAAAGAAATAAACCAAATCATTGCAGCTTCTGGTAATTGCAAACAAGGAAATAGCCAGTATGATGTGATAGACAATAACCCTCAGGGCAATGGAATGGTTAAGAAGGGCCTTTCTGGAGAGGTGGCACTTACTCCGAGGCTGGAAGGACAAGATGGAGGCAGCTTTGCTAAGAGCTGGAAACAGAGGGTTCCCGGCATAAGGAACAGCTTTTCGCTTCCAAGGAGGGAAAGAATTTGGTGTGTTTCTCAGTGATCAGAAAATCAGGCTGGAGCAGATGGCGGGGGTGGGAGGAGGCCTGGCAGGCAGACACAGGCACAGTGCACCCAGCAGGATGTGTGATAGTGAGAATAAGACTTGTTGCCATTTATTGAGCATCTACTGTGTGCCATGCACTGTGTAGGCACCTTCCATAAACTCGCTCACTTAATCCTGATTCTCCCTGCCACCCCCACCCACTACACAATACCCCTATTCAGGTCTTGTCTTGCTGTATTATCAGTACTTCTCTGCGGGTTTGTTTCTCTGCCAACTCCCTGACCCTCCACCCCCATTAGACTGTAGGCTCCTCTGTAAGGCATCTGGGACCCCAGCACATAGCACTAGAAGAGAGTGCTGCCATGTCTGAGGGCCTTTCAGAATCACTCCTCTTCACCCGGTCGTGAGCAGTTACAGTTTGTGGGGTCAATGACAGACATTGATACATTTCATATAAAGTTTGTAGAAAACACATCAGGCATCTTGCTGTGATGATTTAAGAAAACCTTAGTTGCATCAGTAGCATGCTCAGAAATATTATTTAGGTCAGCCAGTTCCGGGATACTATACACAGGGGGCTAATCCACCCCTTTGTGTGTTAGTGTCTCTTACAGAGGGTGGCAGTCCCAGACTTGCCCCCGATGGAGTGGTGTGGTCTAGATAGGCCATATGGACCACGCTGTTCTGTTCTATTGAGCACCTACTATGACACCGTCATTGAGCACCCACTATGTCTAGACCCTGTGGTAGATGTTTGTTCTATTGGACATAAAATTGAATTCAATGTCGTGTATTACAGGGCTGACTGTGTGCAATGCTATAATGGAAGTACAGCAGCACAGTGAGAGGGAGGTGGTTGACACAGCGGGTGCCGGGTCACAGAGCACCTTGAATGCCAGGCCAAAGGCTTTGGATTTTAGCATGTAAGTGATAGAAGAGGAAAGAACCTAAAATGTGGTTCTCATTTTTAATTTTTTTTGAAAGTAGGAAATTGTAAATAGCTCTGTTTTGAAAGGGCCATTCTAGGAGAAAGTGAAGAAAACAACTGACAAAGGGCTTAGAATAAGAAGTAAGAAGTGCGTCCAAAGGAAGGCATTTGTGATGGTAGGGGCTTGGAGCAGCTCACTTCATCCCCAGTGTGAGAAGGCCCTGGAGCTGAGAGAGAGGCCGGGGTCAGAGTGAGGTGTTGAGGAATAGGTGGGGGATGGGCAGGGGCAGGACTACTGCTGGGGAGACATCAGTCAAAGTTTACCCAAGACTCCAGAAACCAGAGCCAGCTGAGATATCATGGTGAATGGAAAAAAACTGGCCTTGAGTTGGAATCCGATTCCAATCCAATCTCTGTCACAGATTAGCTGTGTAACTTGGAATAAGTCACTTTATTGTCTGAACCGATTTCCTCAGTTGAACAATGGGGATTACAACCTCCGAATCTCAGAATGTAATAGATAAAAAAGATGTGTGAAGGCACCTTTTACTGAATCCAAGAATCCAAGGCCTTTCTCCAGGTGGTCAGTTGGAATGACTCTCTTCTTACTCCTTGCATGTTCACATCTTGTCATCACATGACCTTGGGCAAAAGATGGTCTTTCAACTCTGTGATTCCTAAAGGCCTCTCTAGCTCTAAATTGCTAGGTTTCTATGATAAATTTGGATTTTGTCAGATTAAGTTGACTCAGGTCTACAGAGGACCCAAATGAAGTTGTTCTCCTAAAGAAAATCATAGTCAGGTCTGTAAATAATAGGGCCATGTTACGTATTTACACATTCCTTACTGAATCTTGGCAGTCTGTGCAATCTAGTCTGGTTTGATTTTCAAATAAAAATGTTATTTATTTCTTAAAGGCAGACAGTAATGAAAAGGTAATTATGTTATTATGGCCATTAAAGACAGGCTATATATAATGCCCCCCCGTAGGTCTTCTCATCATTCCCAACTTGAAATTTCTTTCACTGAAATTTACCACACCCACTGAGGATGGTTTGTTTTGAGAGTGTAACAGAGAAAGGAGAAAGTCCCACACAAGAAAAGGGCAGGGTGAGGGAATGAGAGACCATCAGACAACTTTTCCAGGCCTGTTTGAAAGGTATCAGCGGCCCTTTGAAGGAACTCTGACCAGAAGGTGATGAAACAGTAGTGACCTTCACCCAGGGTTTGCCAGGTTGGTCCAGCACTTTCTGTGCATGAAGTCTTGGTCTCCAAATGAGCAAACCGGGTGTGTTCTCCACCTTACAGAGAATCAGGGGCAGATGGGTTAGACTCCTTTCTTGAATCACCAAATCAGAGTTCAGGAATCTAAGACGGATACAGGATGGTCCCAATGTGAAGAGTATAGTTAATTTATAGAACAGATGCTTCTGCCTGGGGAATCTATAATGTGCTTTTCTGTCTGTTGAGGGCAATTTTGGAAAAGAATAGCTAGGTTTGTGAATGCCATCCGCACATTAATGGAGGGAGGAAAGACGAGCATAAGGACCTGGAGGATAGAGGTGACAGCTCAGGAAGACTAGGAGAGAGAAGCTCCCAGGGACATGGGTGCCAGAGCTCCACAGTGATTGTAACAGAGGGTGTTCTAGCCTGGGTTCCCACAGCAAGCAGTTCTACAACACGAGCTGCTAGTTTATTTTGGGAAGGGATCCCAAGAAACAGGAGTGAGAGGCTGGGGAGAGTAAATGGGGAGGAGGGAAAGCCAATCCAAGCATCAGGTATGGACTTGGCCAGTCCAGTGGGAAACCGGGGCCTGTAAGGAGCTGTGAGGGGAGTATTTATCCACCACTGGCTCTCGCTGATCTCAAGTCACCCCATGGGTTGTTAACCTGCTTCTACTTCCAGGTCTCCCCAAGTGTCAGAATGGTAAAATAGGTTTCCTCGGCACTCCACAGGGTGGTGGCAGAGGAGTGCTGGGGCAGAAAGTGAGAGAAATGAGGTGCTGAGAGCAGTTATAGCTGGAGGCTAAGATCTGGCTGAAGTAAAAAGGTGGGCTGAGAGGATGAATGCAAGCCTAAGAGGTGCCCCATTCATCAAGTTAGAGATGTCAGCACTTAGCACAAGCAATGATGGACCCACCCAGTCAAACCTGGACTCCCAACTCAGGGTTAGGAAACTGGTCTAATTTAATGTTTAATATTTTTAGAAGGTTCTAGAAAGACAATTTTCTTAGAAAGGAGAAGAGAATAAAAGAAAAGGAAGGAAGGGAGGAAGGAAAATTGCTAGAATCTCAGACAGATGCAAATTCACTAGCTTCTTTCTTTTTAAAAAAAAAACAAACAGAGTTTTCTTTTTGTAATAATTGCAAAGTTAATTCTTGCCTATAGTAAAATATTCAAATACTTAAAAGCAGAATATACAATGAATAAGTTTCTCTCCTATCCTAGGTCTCAGTCTGTCTCCCCAGAGGTGATTACTCTTAAGAGTTTTTTGTGTAGTCTTCCAGAAATATTTTATGCATATGAACACCTATGTACATTTCCTTTTAAAATCACAACTTAAAATAGACACATTGCGGACTTTACTTTTTTCATTTTTTTCCACTTCAAAGATTGCTTTGTATGAACATATGTAAATCGAACCCATTTTTTAAAAATTCCTTCATAATTCTCAATTAGAAGGACTGTCATAATTATTGAACCAGTCTCCTTTTGATGGGTAGGTAGTGTTTTTTCCTCATTGGTTACAATGACCTGTTGAATATTCTTGTGTGACCTTCCTGAACACATGTGTAAGAATATTTGAAGGATACATTTCTAGGAGTGAAATTGTGAAAAAAAAAAAATGTGCAGCTAAACTTTTAGTAGAGATTGCCAAGTTGCTCTTGAAGGATTCTTGCAGGTTTATATTCCTGCCTCAGTGAGGAGAGTGCCTGCTGGTGTCCCCCTGTTCTCAACACTTTGTGATCTTCATCAATCTAGTAGGTAAAAATGAATCTCCTTGGGGCCAGCCCTGGTGGCCTAGTGGTTACATTCGGCACACTCCACTTCGGTGGCCCGGGTTTGGTTCCCGGGCATGGACTTAGATCCCTCGTCTGTCAGTGGCCATGCTGTGGTGGTGGCTAGCATACAAAAAGAGGAAGATTGGCAATAGATGTTAGCTCAGGGTGAATTTCCTCAGCAAAAAAAAAAAAAGAATCTCCTCATTATTTTAATTTGCATCTGTTTAATTATGAGTGATAGTTGACATTTCATCATGTATTTATAAGCCAGTCATTTTCTCTTTCTGATACTGCCTGTTTAAGAGCCAGAATAATGGACATACACATGCTCTGTGTATAGGCTATGTCTGAATGAATCACGATGAATCTAAAAATCACCACTGAAATCTGCAGCAGGCATTGTGCCAGATGTGAGGTGACAACAGGGGGCAAAGACAATACAGCCCCTGACTGCAGCACTTACAGTCAGGGAGTGAGGCATCCAAATAACCCAGAGATTGAAATCAAGTGCTTAGGTGTCACAGGGGGAGCTGGAAAGTGCCACACAGCAGGGGCGAGTCATCTGACCTGCCCTGTGCACCTTTCCACGGTAGGGAGGGGGATGGGAAAGTTAAAAAGACCAAGGGGATGGGGCAGAGTGTCCTCAGTAGGAGGCAGTAGGACTGCAAGTGTGAAGCCCTAGGTGACAGACAGTGTTAATGAAAGACATTCAGAAGGGGTGGAAATACTGGGGGCGTGGAGGGGGGATGGGGAAAGAGGAGAAAGTAGAGTGATGAACTGGCTCGGTGTGCCAGGCACTAGGAGAACCTGGGCCTTTCAGTGCTACATCCAGGGAAGCCCCTGGCCAATCTGGATGAGGTGATCACCCTGGGGGCCGAGGCCATGTTATAAGGCTGCTTATAAACTGTGCCAAGGATTTTGGACTTTATCTTAAGGGCAATAGTGAACAATTAGTTTTCAACAGGGAAACGACAGTTCAGAGCTACATTTTTCAGGGTTCAGTGTTGTGTGTCTGTATAATTTGCAGGGGGCGGAGGGGGCATTATGGCAAGGCTGGAGCCACGGAAACCAGCTGCGAGGCAGTTCACAGTATTACAGGTGAGAGATGATGGTGCCTCGACTCGGGATATTGGCAATGGAGACAAGAGCCATGGGCAGATTTGAGAACTACTCAGGAAGTAAAATCAGCGGGATTTAGCAGGACTGACTGTTGTGGGAGTGAGGGGAAGGGGGTGCTGTACGTGGTGCGGCTGTTCTCTGAACTGGGGAGGGCGCTGTAAGAGGAGCTGCCTGGGGTGGTGTTGGGAGGAGGGAGCTGATGGGTTCAGAATTCACTCTGTGAAGGCGAGGGACCTGGGAGACATCCAAGTGGTCACAGGCAGGAGGCAGCTTGATATCTGAATCTGAAGTTCAGGAGAGAAGATCTTGGTGCAGGTAAAATTTGGGGCAATGCTAAAAAATGCTATCTGAAGTCATTGGAGTAGAAAAGACCACCCAAGGATGTAGAGGAAAGTCTAACTCAGGGCTGTAAAGATAATGACATTAGTTAAAAATGAAATTAAAAAATGCCGGTATAAAAGTTCAAAATAATTCAGTTTAGAATAAGTTAAAAATATTTAGTGAAACTGTCCTTTATGAATTTGTGTTTAAGTACCCACATAACTCTGCTGGAGTGTGCGCATAGGGAGAGGGGTCAGTGTTCGATAAGAGGTCTTCTAGGTAACCTTCACATCACACGCGGCTTTATCAGTAAGTTTGTCCCCTCTGCTTGCACGAGGCCCGCAGTGTCAGGAGGGAAATTCTGAGGACTGAGACCTCAGAACACAGCCAGCATGTTGTCCTCATCTGCCCAGGCCAGGGGCATCATTTGCCTGAGGTCACCTGACTGGTCCAGGTCTCCTGATTGCCACCCAGTGCCAAGGAAGTGTTCTCTTCTCTGCCCATCAGAGAACGCCATGGTCCTCTTTCCCGTTATGTAGAACAAGATTGGATCCTTCACACATGTACAGAACTGTAGCTTTTCATAGTGGTTTCATATGTAGTCCCCAGTCAGAGACAAAAATACTTGTCCAATGTTACATAGCTAGTAAGTGGTAAAGATGGGACTTGAACCCAGGTCTTTTTCATTTATTTCATTGTCCATTCAACAATTACCATTACCTGGGTGCCTACCACTCACCTTACACTCTGCTAGCCCAAGGTACAAAGAAGAGTGAGACTCATAGCCACCCTCAGGCCAGACACCCATGCCAGGTCGTCCTCTGTGAGGACACCAGCATCCTGCCCTGGACCTCCCTCCTTCATGGACGCCATCCCCACTCCGCTCGCACCAACAGCAAGTGCTAGGGTGCCTGCACAGATAGGCAGCCACTAGGGTTGTGACACCCTGCACGGGGCCACCCTCCTATGCAGACCCCTCCTCACTCCACTCAGGATCTGAGTCCCTGTGGCAGGACACCCTCCAAAGGGACTCTCTTCTCACCTTGTTTAAAATACCTTCCTCACCACACTTGGGCTCTGACACACATGGGGCCACCCTCGTATGTGGATGCTCTCCTCACTCCACATGGGCCCCAACTTCACCGGGGGCCACCACCCCCTTGTGTGAACTTCCTCCTCACCCTGGTTGACTCCACCCACCTGCTCTGGGTCACCATGGCCACTCCCCACTCAGGTGCAAAGGCCTACTTTGTTTTACCTCACTTAATGGCTTCTGAACAGAATTTTCTGGAAGAGAAGAAGAAGAGAGCTAATTGTCTTGTCCTGTTACTGTATCCCATCCTTCTCCTTTGCTCACATCTCCTCTGTTCTGTGGGAACTCAATATCCCCTGGGACTGTTGAGTTCTCCAGTTCAATGAGGGCTTCGTTGGGTCCCACCAGGGCTGCCCTGCCTCCTATCCCATTTCTGTGCCATCTTGATGGCCTGGAACTCTTCAAGTGCCAAAGCTACATGGGTTTTGTTGGAAGGTGTGAAAGAACACCTCTGCTCACCACTCCGCTTTGTCACACTCTGCTAGAGAAGTTCCCAAGCAGTGCTGCTTGGGCTCAGTGTTTTACAGTTTGAAGTCAAACAGCTTTTCCAGGGTGTACCTAGAGTGCTCTGCTTGTGTCGTCCTCCCCCATCTGGGTTGGAGACAAATCTGGGTCACAAATGTCATGATGCATGTGGGATTCCCTCCCCTCTTCCAGCTTAGACTTTGTACCTACCAGATCAAGCTTGCAATGTCTTGATTCTGATCCTCTTAAAATAAGTCATCTCCCAGGAGGCTCCTTAGCTCTTGCATGAACAGACTTCTGGTTGCCCATCGCCGCACACTCTAGACATTTCTAAACCCCATACTGGACCCAGTTCAATGATCCGGTTGAGCATTCTGTTCTTTGGCTGTTTCCCTCTCCCTTCAATGTGCTTGACATACAGCAGGGTCTTCATTTTGTTACCCAGCCATTGACTAAGACCTCTGCGATACTGAAGGCTGAGGAGTTGCAATGGTTCATGGCAGAGACAGACAAGGGCCCATTTGCTAGAATTCAAGTCCCACATGCAACCTGAAAGACAGCCAGGAATGCTTTTCCCTCCCACCCATCTTAGCCTTTAGCCAGCCTGGAGGAAATTAGAATCTGTTTTCTCATTTTATGATGAGTTAAGGAAGAATTAGATAAAGGAACATTTAAGCTGCCTACAATCAGGAAACTCATCTACAGAGATTTATCAGACCACAGCTATGTCTCCAGGGAAGGCTGGAAACCCCATTACTAAAATACACAGAAGGGATCAGGCTAAGTCTTGGAGATGCTATCATTGGCCTGGATAACCCAACTCTGCCTTTCCATCTGCCATCCTTTTCAATTCCTGAATTCTAACGCAGAGTGGGCTGTTTTTAAGAGGAGTGATGACAGAGAAGGAGCTCACTCAGTTTATGAAAGAGCAGAGGGAAAGTTTCTGCTGCAGAAGGAGCCAGGCAAGGCACATGCTAACACTGAGGGTAGTGGAAAGTGTGTGACCCAACTTAACTCGAGTATGTCAGACAGCCCCTCCCCATGTGAAGGACCCTTGGGCCCTGCTAGGAGTCCCAGGGAGTGACTCACCCCTGCTGGGGGACAATCCTTCTCTCAGTCCCACCAGTGTCCCTCTGTCCCAAGGGTGCCACCACCACACTAGACACTGAAGTCCTAGCCCAAGGAGTGTAGGAAAGAGGGGAGCATCTGTTCTCTGGCACAGGTCTGTGGGGGTCTTGCAAAGTCTTTGCAGATTCTTGGGCAGCAGTAGCATGTGGGGGAGGGCCACAAACGCATGACATCGTCCTGCACAAATGCCATCTAACTCCCACTATGTCATTACCCAAGCCCTTACAATAGTGCTAGCTGATAGAACTATCTGCAATGTTGGATATGTTTTATATCTGTGCTGTCCAATAGGATGGCCATTTAGCCATCCGTGCCTATTGGGCACTTGAAATGTGGCTAATGTGGCTGATTAACTGAATTTTTAATGTTCTTTAATTCTAATTTATTTAAATTTACATTTCCATAGCCACATGTGGCTAATGGCTACTGTAGTGGGCAGCACAGCCCTGGACGATGCCCTGCTCTGCTGCACACCATCATCTCACTCAGGCATTGCCAGTGATGGCCTGAATTTCCTGGGGTGCCAAAAGGGTGGTTTGTGGGGAAGTGGAGAAAAACACCTCTCCCCCTGTATCATGCTCTGTTATAGGGGTCCCAGAGAGTGTTGCTTCTGCCTTGTTTTAAAAAACTAGCTCTTTGTGTTTAATTCAGCCCCTGACTTTCCACTGGGCCTGCGAATCCACACGGTGCAGCGTTGGGATGCAGTTTTCAGAGACCTGTGACTAAAGCTTTGTTACTGGATAGACTGCTCAGCCCTGGATCATCTCCACTCAGCAGGCGTCTTCTCCCAGTAGCCCCTCAGCTCCCTGCTATTACCCTTCACCCAGGCCTGAAAAGCAGCTCCTTTAAGAAGCTCACAGACTCCTGAGGAGACACAAATTGCTTGGCGAAAGCCGAAATAAAACAACTGAACAGACCAGGGCAGCAATGGAGAGACCGATTTTCTCCGGAGCTGTGGTCCTCAAGGTGTAGTCGCTGAACCGGCAGCAGCAGTGGCAGCTGGGAACTTGTTGGAAATACAAATCCTGGGCCCTGCCCAGACCGCTTAATCAGAAATTCCCTGGGTGGAGCATGGCAATCTGTGTTTTAACAAGCCCTCCTCACTCCGAAGCCCTCTAAAGTGTGGGAACTGCGGGGTGGTGATGGGTGGGGGCAGAGGACATAGGGCTGACTTCTCGGAAGAGTGCAGGGAGAGTTTACCCTGGAGCCTCCAGGGGAATGCACCTAGCACGCGGGAAGGAGGGCATGCCCGGGCGCAGGACCTGCATTGCATCCCACAGCCAGTGTCCGAGCTCTGAGTACCCTCTGATGTAGGTTTAATAACCTTGGAGTCATCATTTTATTGGTGTTGTGTTATTTAGAATAAATGGCAAAGAATTCTTTCTAAACAAATAAACTGCTTTGTGTTTTAAAAAAAAGTGCTTTTGATTAGACTTAATTTTTGTGTTCTAAATGTAAGTGAGGATTATCTTTGTACTAATTTTTGAAAGTCACAAAATTTATCTGTTGAACTCATCCAATCTCTTTGCTGTGACTCCTTTAAAGAAAGCATATAGCTTTTAACGCAAAATTTCTATTCAAATTGCTTTTTTGGGGGATCAAATTTATGTCAGAGACTGACTTTGTCAATATTTTATTTAATGTGGGTTCACTGTGGGAGTTATAACAATTTCATAAGCCAATAGCATACAGAATAATGTCTCTTAATAAGCCAATAAAAACATAATATAACATACTCCAAACCAATGATAGAGCAATCACACCATAGTTCCAGACAAGGGGAGATAAAAGGAATAAAGTCCAAATTTAATTGAGGTGTACGTTTTTATATGAGTAGGCCAAACCAACCAAGAGCTGACTTCCAGCTGCCAGTGACATGACCAGCAAAATAAAAGTCCGTTGTCGCTATGCCATGTTGCTAGGGAATGCTGATGCCAATGTTGGTGGGCAGGCTGATCTTCTTCTTGGGGCTACTGCACGGTTTGTCACTCCTACTGATAAAAGAGTCGCCCTTACCACGGAAGGAGCTAACACCCCAAGGTCTTCAAGAATTTATTTAGGTCAGCAAAGTGTCGCCTTGCCCAGACCAAAACTCTAGGGTATTCCTCACAAACTCTGGGTATTTATAGCCTAAATGTCCCCTCGCCATAGTTGCTTCTCCACATGTTCTGAGTGATAAGCCCCCAGCGGTGTTCGTCATCAGCTGAGCTGCCGCGTGCTCATCAATGACAACAGATGGGATGGTGACATCCTGACACAACTTACTTCATTCTTATATCAAAACAACAACCTTTTTTGTCTTTAGCGTAAACAAGTGGACTAAAACAACTTCACTTGAGTAATAAACAAGTGGACAAAATCATATCTAACCAACACACAACACAAAGAAATTAAAGATGGATAGCTAAGACATTGTTTATGCAATAATTTTCCTCCCTTGGACATTTATTTTCTCTCTCAACTTTATTTCCCCCGGAATTCATCTACC
Organism: Ceratotherium simum simum; assembly: GCF_057802395.1. Taxonomy (NCBI): domain Eukaryota; kingdom Metazoa; phylum Chordata; class Mammalia; order Perissodactyla; family Rhinocerotidae; genus Ceratotherium; species Ceratotherium simum. Next base: position 30,429,624 of record NC_141914.1, on the reverse strand, counting down.
CTGCCATCTTCTCTCCAACCCCCCGTGTATTTCCTGGCTTTGAACAAGGAAACCAGGTAACCAACCTGTTAAAATTGTACAAAGTTAAGGATGAAGAGCTAAGCAAGAGACTTTCTCCTTAAGTGTCGTGCATGGATGCTACTTCAAAATTTCATGATGTAGTGAAAAAGCACAGGTTTACAATCAGACAAATTGAGATTCAAGCCTAGTTTGTCCTTTTACTAGCTAGTCATTAAATCCTAAGTTTGCATTTCCTTGTTTCTTTGGCTAGAACATGGGGCTAATGATGTATTGTGGGAGTTAAATAAAATAATCGTGTGTAAAGTAGCCGGCACTTAATAAACACTTACTGTTGTTTCTACCTTCTTTTCCTTCTTCCTGGATAATTGTGGAATGTGAAGAGCTCAGACTCTGAACCAGACTAATCTGAATCCAGTGCAGCCATTTCTTTTTTTTTCTTTCTTTTCTGCTGAGGAAGATTAGCCCTGAGCTAACATCTATTGCCAAACTTCCTCATTTTTCGCTTGAGGAAGTTTAGCCCTGAGCTAACATCCGTGGCAGTCCTCCTCTACTTTATATGTGGGTCACCGCCACAGTGTGGCTGATGAGTGGTGTAAGTCTGCGCCCAGGACCCAAACCTGCGAACCTGGGCCAATGAAGCAGAATGCACTGAACTTAACCACTATGCCATGGGGCCAGCCCCAGTGAAGCCATTTATTGAGTGTGTGACCTGGGGTAAATTATTAAACTTCTCCATGTCTCAGGTTCCTCATCCTTAGAATGGAGATAGTAAAAATAAGACCTATCTCATAGAGTTATTGTGAGGATTAAAAATCCCAATACAGGTCAAGTTCGTGCAAGAGTGCCTGCAATATAGGAAGGCCTCAATATAGGCTAGCTACTGTTACTGATGTTATTATTATTCTCAGTTCTCAACTCTCATGAACAAGTGAGATGGCCGGAGGAGTGACCTGCAGATAAGTAACCCACTCCCACGCATTGAGATTTCAGAGCATTTATCAACTTCTTAGCACCACACAACTATTCCTGTATAATAAAGTCTCATGTTCGCTCCACAACATCTTTATCATTCCTTGACTTTTTTTTTTAATTTCGTTCTAATGGATTTTGATGGTTCCCTTGTTCTATATCACATGACAGCCATTTTTCCACCAATTCCATGAAATGATTTTGAGAAAATATTTTTTTAGGGAAAAGGAACCAGATTGACCAATTGATTGTTTCTCCTACTTTGTTTCATAAAAGATTTAGGATGACAAAAAAAAAAAAAATTAGACTGAAGAGTCTAATTTTATGCTAGTCCAATATTTTATTTTTAGGTTTTTATCTATAATCCATCAAAAAACTGACTCAGTCAAGTCACTTAATTGAATAAGCCTAACTTTAGTCCAGCAGTTTTGTAGGTCTCGATACTGTTCTAGTGAAATCTTCCCTTTAGACTGGGGCCTGGGCTATTTTGACAGAGAATTGCAGTGGCTTAGATAGAGTCCTGTTTAGAGAATCTTGTATTACTTCTCTTACCACTGAATTACTTGAGATCGAAATCTAAGAAGTTCTCTGCAGAAGTGAATATTCTCCATTTATAAGATTTTGCTCCCAGCCAATAGGAACAATCCCATCCCTTCACATCAGAATTCTAGGCCCTGTTGTCTCATGTTATATTACTTAATCTCAACCTTCTTTTTTCTCCTTCTACCAAATCAAGTCCCCTAAATGTGGCTTGCTCATTCCTTGCCTCTTGATGGGGCACAGATAGTCATGCTTCCAGATCCATCCACTCCTGCAGGACCCTTCCCAAGACAAGCTCACCTGCCCGAAGCTGCTCTGCCAGAGGCACCTGCTCAGCACTACCTGACACAGTCTTTGAGTTACTCATCTAGAATATACATAAAATGCCCTACTGATTCAGAGCTCTCTATCAGTGGTTCTCAACTTCGCCTGCACACTAGAATAACCTGGGAGGCTCTTAATAAATGCAGAGACCAGGCTCCCCCGCTACACTCATTGAACCAAATTCTCTAAGGGTGCGGCCCAGGCATCAGTATTTTTCAAAGCTGCTAAAGTGCAGCTGGGACTGAGACTCACTCCTCCAAATGCATGAAGCCTAAGTGAGCTTTAGTGACATGCAAGTGGTCTCCACGGTATGTGAGGAGCCCTAGAAGGAAGTCTCAGAGACAACATGACAGTGGGAGTTGTAGCGATGGCTCCTCAGCACAGTGTGTTGGAAAGAGCCTCTCATATTGCTTCATCTGATCTGAAAATTCCAGACAAGTATCCAGCCTCTTTAAAAAAATTTTTTTTACAAAACATACATCATATAAAATTTACTATTTTAACCATTTTCAAGTGTAGAGTTCAATTTCATTAAATATGTTCATATTGTTGTGCAACTGTCACCACCATCCATTTCTAGAACTTTTTCATCTTCCCAAACTGAAACTCCATACCCATTGAAAAATAACCCCCCATTCCGCGCTCCCCATAGCCCCCAACAACCACAAATTCTGCTTTCTGTCTCCATGAATTTGACTACTCTAGGTACCTCATATAAGTGGAATCATAATATTTATTCTTCTGTGTTTGGCTTATTTTGCATAACATAATATCTTCAAGGTTCACCCATGGTGTAACATGTGTCAGAATTTCATTCCTTCTTAAGGTCTAAATAATATTCCATTGTATTGTACCACATTTTTTTTATCCATTCATCCATCAATGGTCATTTGGGTTGTTTCTACATTTTGGCTGTTGTGAATAATGCTGCTATGAACATTGGTATAAACATATCTGAGTCTCTGCTTTCAATTCTTTGAGGTATATACCAGCCCCTTTTATCTCTGTAAAATTATCCAGGACTTCTCCTCCACCAACTGAAGAAATGAGGGTTCAAGGTCTACCAAGGGGTAAGGCATTATATAGGTCAAATGTTAGATGGAAAGTGGGCAGGATGCAAATGGACATTGGGAGAAATGTTTTCTTAGTATGGGAAAGTGGGAAAGTACAGGAAAAAGAATTAGGAAAGCAACTTTGGCTAAAAATTGAGACAAGATCCTTGGTCATGGACTGTCCGAGTGTCCCAGGCATCACTGAATGCAGAGGTCCCAAACTGGTGGGCTCGGGCTGCGTCTTGTCTGTACATGTGTAGGTTTGACATGCATAACTTTTTACCTTTTTAAAATTAGTTACTTGCATTTGATAACAGGAAGATTTCATTTTAAAAATCCAGATTTCCTGTTTCTCTTTAAAAATCTGGAGCATTAGCAACATTGTCCATATTTCCATATTCCATCAAAGCAGCAAATGGCTGGAGGTGATTGGCAGCTGCCCCCTCTGGATGGGGCACACACTCGCCAGGCAGCCACACTCCCCATCCCTTTCCACTGTGATCCTGGCCTGTGTCATTCGTTTGTATCTCTTTCCTGGCCCCTAAGAGCATTTGCATTTACTATCTCTGATCTAATGCAAAGCTTCCAAAACACAGGTAAAAACCTGAAAGCTGTGTCGTTGAGTAACTTGGCCAAGGTGACATGGTAACCTGGGTCCAGACCTGGAATTAGGACACATGTCACATGACTCCCTACCTTGAGTGCTTTTTGTTTTTGTAATCAGGTGTAATTGACATATAATAAACCACACATATTTAAAGTACAAAATTTGATGAGTTGTGACATATGTATACACGTGTGAAACCTTCACCAAAATAAAGTCTATGAACATGCATGTCCATTACTCCCCAAAGTTTCCTTGTGGCCCTTTGTAATCCCTGCCTGCCTCTCCTCCCTGCCCACATCCCCTCCACCCCGGCTGGGAGTGTCTGGGGAATCACTGATCTGCTTTCTGTCACTATAGATTAGTAGGCATGTTCTACAATTTTATACAAATGGAATCATACAGTATGTACTCTTTTTTGTCTGACCTTGTTCACTCAGCATAATTATTTTGAGATTCATCTATGTTGCTGTATGCATCCATCATTTATCCTTTTTTATTTCTATGTAGTATTCTGTTGTGTAGCTATACCACACTTTTTTATCCAGTCATCCAATTTTGTATCCAGTAATCACAATTTCTATTCAATCATGAACATTTGAGTTGTTTCCAGTTCTTGACTATTACAAGTAAAGCTGCTCTGAACATTCTTGCACGTGTTTGTTTGAATGCAAACTTTTATTTCTCTTAGATATAAACCTAGGAGGGAATGACTGGATCATATGAGAGGTACACGTTTAATTTTTAAAAATAAACTGTCAAGGGGCTGGCCCAGTGGTGTAGCGGTTAAGTTCGCGTGCTCCGCTTCGGCGGCCCGGGGTTCGCAGGTTCAGATCCCGGCACGCACCGACGCACCGCTTGTCAAGCCATGCTGTGGCGGCGTCCCATATAAGGTAGAGGAAGATGGGCACGGATGTTAGCCCAGGGCTAGTCTGCCTCAGCAAAAGGAGGAGGATTGGCAACAGATGTTAGCTCAGGGCTAATCTTCCCCACAAAAAACCCCACGAAAAACAAACAAAATATAAATAAACTGTCAAATTTCTTTCCACAGTAGTCGTACTGTTTTGCATTCCCACTAGAAGTATCTGAATGTTCTAATTACTCCACATCCACATCAATACTTGGTTTGGCCAGTCTTTTGAATTTTTGCCATTCTAGGGGGAGACTAAGGGTATTACACTGTGGTTTTATTTTACATTTCCCTAATAACTAGTGATGTTGAGCATTTTTTCCTCGTGCTTATATCTTTGGTAAAATGTCTTTTCAAACCTTTCACCCATTTTTTAATTAGCTTGTCTTCTTATCATTGAGTTGTAGAAGTTCTTTATATTTTCCAGACATAAGTCCTTCATCAGATATATGTTCTGGAAAAATATTCTTCTAGTCTGTGGCTTGTATTTTCAATTTTGTAACAGTGTTTTTTGAATAGCAAAAGTTTTTATTTTGATGAAGTCCAATTTATTGTTTTTTTTTAATTTTAGAGTTCATGGTTTTGGTATCAGATTTAAGAAATCTTTGCCAAATTCAAGATCATTAAGATTTTCTAGAAGTTCTATAGCATTAGCTCTTACATTTAGGCCTATGATTGCACAGGGGAAAAATCTGAGACTTTTACGTTTCAGTGACTTGGCTAAGGTGACGTGGTGAGTCAGATCCCAAACTGGCCCCATGTCGCATAGCTCCTTGTCCTGAGCACTTACTTTTTATTTATTTTTGGAATTAGTTGCAGAATTGAGTTCATCATATGCCTTAATTCGTAAGTGTACCATCACCAGCTGTCCGAGATAAGGTTCCTATTTTTAATGATATTCTGTTATTTTTACAGCCTTGGTTATTTCTTATTATCTCTGAGCCCAAGCCCATAATTTTATATTTTGATCTGTGATACTGAGGCTTAACCTCTAAGTTCATTTCCCAGACTACTTTGCCAATTGGCTTCCTGGCAGGTTCCTCCAAAGGGACACACTGGTTGGAGACAGAAAAGCAGGAGGAACAGAAGAGCTCTCTTTCAGTTTTCCAGGTCCTGTCAGCATACCCCCAGCAGCAGAAGAGAGTCAGGACTCCAATCCCCAGCTTCTTTCAGCTTCCTTCTGCAGTCCCTGCACCAGTCATCACCACCAGTTGAGTCCCACCTCAGAGTTCTGAGTACCAGACTTGCACACCAGCCATGGGGTTCCTTCCCTTGAACTCCTAGTTCTGGCAACATGACCTCTTCCCTTTTGTCCAACCAGCCTTATGTATGATAGATTTTCTCTACAGTTACAACATTTCAGTTATCTCAGTACCCCCTTTCTCATCTCTGGGGCTTCCAATCCCCTTGTAATCAATTCCCTGTATTAAATCCTCTCTGTTTAAAATACCTAGAGTGGGTTCTGTTTTCCTGATTGGACACTGATTGATAATCCCCATCTCTTGCTGCTACAAAGGTACCTAATCTAGTGTATTTGGTATATATCTTTGGATTTGAATAAATCCTCGCAAAATATAGTTTTTTCTGTTGTGGTTTTAATTTATAGAAATGCTATTGTGCTATATATCTCATTCTGTCTCTTTTATTTCACTCAAAATCATTATGCTAAGATCATTCATGTTGGTCTTTTACTTCTAGTTCACTGTTTCTGATTACTGCATAATATTCCATGGTGTGCGTCCACCTCATTTCACATATCCATTCCCCTAGAGATGGTCTCTGAGATCATCACTAACTACCTGATACTGCAAACAATACAACTCAGACTTATGTGAGCATTTCTATGGCATTTACCCCTGGAGTGAGAGCTGGCCAGACATCATATGCTTTCTTCAGCTAAGTATGTACTGTACATGAGGTTGCTCTCTGGGATGGCTGTACTTGCAATGCTTACGGTTGCTTATTTCGTCACATCATCATCAGTATTTATGATCTGATATTCTAGTTTTTGCAAATTTAGTGAATATAAAAACAATTTTGTAATTTTACTTTTCATTTCTTTGATTATTAGTGAGGTTGGGCATCTCTTTGTGTACTTGTTAATCTTACATTTTTCCCCTATGTGACTTGCCTACACATAGCCTTTGACCATTTTTCCATTGGATTTCCCATCTTCTTCTTGTTGGTCTTCAAGACTTCCTTCTCTATCCTATTTACTCCCATTAGCTTAAGGCATTGCAAACATTTTCTCTTCATCTTTGGCCCTTCTTTAATCTTTATCTAATGTATCCATTGTTAAACACAAAAATTTAATGTTGCTGTAGCCAAATTAGTCAATATTTTGCTCTAATGTTTATGCTTTTGGATTCTTCTTTAAGAGTCTTTCACCCCAAGGTCACAAATACATTCTCTAACATTTTCTTCTATAGCTTCTTTTATAGCTGTATAATTTTACCTTTCCTATGTAGGTCTTTAAACCATCTAAAATTCACCTTTTACATAGTAGAAGGTAGGGATTCCAGCTTTATTTCTCTTGAAAGAGTGACCCATATTTCCAACTCCAGCTGATCTCTTTCCATTTTATAGTAGAAAAGTCAGGTCCTCCTCTTTGTAATAGAATTAAACCTCTAAGATAAACAACTTAAATTCATGATTTATTTAAATGTTTTAAAGTAGTTTTGACTAAACCGGGACCACAGAAAATGAGACAGGGAGATGATCATGCGCTTCAAGATTCATCACCAGCTAGTTTTCTCTACCCTGTACAACTCCCCTCATCTCTTATTACCCAACACTGACACTCTTACTCTTGCCAACCATACCTCTGGCCATCCCCTGAGGGTTCTGCCCTCCTGATGACCTGCCTTCACACATGCCACCTCTGTGGAATGTCCATGCCAGGCAACTTCCTTCTTCCCTGTGCCACGCTCATCTCTCCAAAGATTGATCATGGGAATCTCTCCAGACCCAACCCTTTAAATGCTTCATTAACACCGAAGTCTGCACTTGGCCCTAAAGGCCTTGGGCTCATTAAGCTCAGGGGGTATGTGTAGCAGGCGTGGGGGTGGGGGTGGGTGGGAAGGGCCATTAGGATCTGCTTTTCATAGTTTATAAGGCCTTTTCACATTCTCATGAATCCTATAAGCAGGCAGAGCAGTAAATGTTTCTCCCACTTACAAAGGAAGAAACTGAGGGTCAGAGTTTAAATCTCTTGAAATTTAGGCAATTTGTCCAAGCCATGCTCTTCTGGTTCTAAGTCCAGTACTCATTCAACATACCCTAGTCTTTCTTGGCGTGGACACAGGGTCTGTCTCCACAATTAGATGGATTGTTGCTCAAGGGCAAAGCAGGGTTGGAACCTCCAGAAAGCACTGGCTTACCTGACCCAAATGAACTGCAGGCACAGAGGCCATTGCACTTGGAGCCTGGTCTTGAACTCTTTCCCTTTTGCTTGGGGCACTTACACTCGGCCTAGCCACAGAGCACAAGCCCTCTTCTAATACTGTGTTCATCCATGTCATAGCATTGATCACAACTATAATAAGATCACCCCTGCACCATTAGTATTTAACTCCTGCCTCCCCCACAAGTTCCATGAGGGCAGGGGCCCTATCTATCTGTCTTGTGCATTACTGTATTCTCAGTGCCAAGTTCTGTACTCAATAAGTATTTGTTGAATGAATGTATGAATGAATGCATGAGTGAATGTTTCCTGTGCCTTCTCAGCCGCTGCTGGGCTCCTGTGCTGAATACATCAAGCAACTGTATTAGCAATGCTGACACCCATCTGACTTCAAGCCCCCTACCACCCAAGACCCTTACTATAGTATACTCCTTCCAGGTGGCACTTGTGTTTGCCACATACCTCTAGGTTTAGCATGAAGTCCAGCCTGGGGACCAGTAGTACTACCACCAGGACATTTCCTCCAGCCCAGGTTCTGCCTGATCCCTGCCTGTTCTCCCTGGCTGGCCCTGCCTCCCCTGACTCTGTGTTCCAGCACACCCCGTGTCCAAGGCCTCCCAGATCAGAGTTCTTTGTGGCCCCTTCTAGAACCCAGCCTTATGGTCTGCACAAAACAGACTCTCAATAGATGATGACAAATAATGAGCTCTTTATTCCTCTTGGAAGTCAGATTTTTAATCTGTCTCATAGATATGAACGGAAAACACAGCTGATTGGTAAGTAGGAAAAAATGCTTCCCACTTCCAGTAATGTGCCTACCCCAGCCGATGTTCCGAAATGTCAGCCATCGGAGAACAAGACATCAGTGGTAAACAATCTCTCTTGAATGATTACTCTGGAAAGAAACATGGCTCTAAGCACTCCATAGGATGTTAGCCTGGTCAAGAGAACCACTAGAATATTCTCCCAGATCACCCAGGTCCTGCCTAGGTGAGCTTTCCATTAGATAGGAGAACCAAATACTTAGATGTGTATAGGAAAACGTGCACACACACTCACATGTGCACACACACAGAGTTGATTTAGAATGACAGGGTGGTTTGAGACATAGGTTTTGGAGTCAGACAGAACAGGATTCAAATTATTATGCCTCTAATTTTTCGTAAGTAGTTTATCTAAAGCAAATTATTTCTCTGACTTTTGTTTCCTCATCTGTAAACTGGGATAATAATACTTACCTCATAAGGTTATTGCCAGGATTAAATGAGATAGATAAACAAAGCTCCAGGAATGCAGTAAGGGGCAGAGAATTAGTATTAGTATCGGAGCTGGATTTTTAACACTTCAAAGCTGAGTGTGTAGATGTTGGGGTGATGCAGAATAAAGATGGCAGGGAAGGGATTTGGGGAGAAGGAAGCTCAGAGCTAGGTTTTGGGAAAGGGGAGGAAATGATTTGGAAGAGAGAAGTGAGGAGGGTGTTGGAGGTGGGAATGAGGGCCTCTGAGGACACAGTGAGGAGCAGGCTCAGCTCCAGGTCCCAGTGCTGGCTGTGGTCACTGCCAAATAGTCCCAGGGGGCAGTCTTGCATTTCCTCCGGATCTTATGCAATTCCTTGTTTTTTTTTTTTTTCTAACTTTCCACAGAAGTAGCCTTGGACATTCTGCCTAGCAGCCTGTGAGGCCCAGGGGTGCCAGTCTGACTCATGGAGATTCCCTGCCCTTGAACACACTCTCCAATCCAGCCATCGCCTCATCCTGCTCAAGGCTCAATGGGACAAAGCTTGTGAGTGAGGTCAGTGAGTGGCAGACATCTCTAAAGTTCACACGGAAAGACAATTCTCATCTTGTCTCTTGTCTTTTAATTTTAATAGGCCAGAGGAAATCTTTCTGTGTTTCAAAGTCTCTCTCGCTTGGGAAGAAGGTAATATTTAAGGACTTGCTATTCCAAACGTGATCTTTAGATCAGCAGCATCAGTGTCACCTGGGAGCTTGTTTGAAATTCTGATTCCAGGGTCCCCCTCCAGACATACTGAATAAGATTTCTGGGGGTGGTTCCCAAGAATTAGTGTCTTCAACGAGCTTTCCAGGTGATTCTCATGCACACTCAAGTTTGAGAAGCACTGACTTAAGGCACGGTGTGGGTACATCAGCCTCTCTTGAGCTCATTTACATCACCTGTAGCTACGTTTCACCATGTGATTAAAAAAATGTCTATTTCTATTCAAGGAAACAGGAAGTTCATGCTAAAGCACAGTTGCCAGAGCCTTTGTTTCAAAGGATAGAAGATTTTTAGAGAATTCCACTGTGGATCAGCCAAGAATAATAACATAAATTGAGCTGTAGAAATGTAGATATTTGGACTGACCAACTACATCAGTTAGAATTCTTTGATTGCAAGCAAGAGAAATGGAATCTCACGATCTTAAACACAAAAGGAATTTAGTAGAAGATACAGGACTGCTCACAGAATCAGAATCAGAAGAATCAATCTCAGAATGGCTAGGAACCGAGGCAGGCCCTAGGTAGCAGGAACTAATGGCCAGTCTGGATAGGGAGCTGCTGCAGGGATTAAATGACTTCAGTGGCTTTCTGGAGTCGCATCTGTCCATCTAAGATGAGGATTTCCAAGAGAGAATCTGATTGGTCAAGGCACAGTCACATGCCAAGCCCTGGCCCATGGAAGGTAGGACTCATTGACTGATGGTCTCAGAGCCCCTCCAAGACTGCAAACAATGGGTGCTGAATGGTTCCTCAAAGCAAAATCTGGTGTGGCTCTCAGACATGAGTGGATGGAGCAGACAGGTAAAATGGCGGATGTGCCCTGCCTCCCCAGGCTGGCTGGGTTTGACTGGACATCAGCAGGATCAATCCAGATGTGTAAACCTTAAGAGAGATGAAAGGAAATGTGAAAGTTTTCTTAGAGAGGCTGGAGGAGTTCAAAAGCTAGAAAAAACAGAGTGGAGACCACAGTATGATTAGGTGGAGTTGTGAAGGCCAAAGAAAATGACCTTAGGTAATGACTTCAAGAAGCCCAGCTTCTGGAAGCTGGAGGGTCAGAGGCACTACATGTTCCTGAGAGAGAAGGAGGGAGGCACAGGTTCAAAGACGTGTCTGTGAGAGACCCCCACAGAGAATGTGGGTTCCTGATGCAGGCTCTGCTAGGACTGCCAGCTTCTCCAGCAAACGGGTAATGTGAGCCCCCAGTAAGAAAGGACATTTCTCCTTTAGGACAGTAGCGTGGTGGTGGTGGGGTGGGGTGGCCGGGGGGCACAGAAAGAGGCCTGTCAGCTACATTTGAGCTATGAGTGTGTGCAAGGGGACAGCAAGGACCGGAAAGAGACAACCTTACCAGGATGTGCTGGAGACCATCCCCCACACCGCCATTGTGTAAGGGCTTACAGGTCTCGATATTTTTAAAGAGAAATGTTGAAAATATCAGCTTCTATCATAAGATAAAAACTAATCGTAGCTATTGATACTCAGTTAATGGCACTAGAAAATATGTAAAAAGCGGAAAAATCGCTAGCATTTAAATGAGCACCTACCATGTGACAGGCATAATGCTAAACGCTTACTGTTATTTCACTTAATCCACAAAGCAACCCCGGGATCTCTGTTTTACAAATTAGAGTTTAGGTGACTTGCTCACTGTCACACAGATAATATGTGGCAAAGTCAGTGTTTGAGCCAGGCACGTTTAACTGCAAAGCCTGTGCTAAATATTATGTTAGCAAAGTTTTTACTATTATTCAATTTAATAGCAAATTGAATCGTAAAAGTTTCTACAAGATGCCATCAGGAATAAAGCTTTTATAGCACTGAAGGCATATATATTATCCTACAAATAAATATAGGAGGAAAAACTTGTGGTATTTGTTTCTTCTCTGTGGTATTTGTTTACTTTTTACATAGTAGGTACTTAATGTACATAGGAGGCATTTTATATATAGTTGTTTAATGCCTAAGCATTCATAGAGATATGTATGGTTAGAGATACAAAACATATACAGTTATTTTATGTTCTAATTTATTTTTAGCTGGCCAAGTCTAACGAGAACCCATCAAAAATTATATACCTAAAAAAATACATATACTTGGTCAACAGTAGCATAAAACATCATGAAAATCTAAAACCTCTCTAAAAACAATGCAAACTGTTTCAATGCCAAATAAGGCAGGGCCAATGGCTTAGTGTTTATTACACACTGACCCCAATGAAGTCAGGTAAGGATGGGATCTGTGAGAGCCAACCAACTCGATAACTGCCCCAGGCTGATTTAAATAACGAGACCAAGGCCCTGTAGTTCACCTTCTGTGACTATTTATTCCCTGAGGTCACCACACAGTCACAAAGTCAATGGGAACCAACTCTAGAGGTTCCAAAGTCATTCCAGGGGATGTGTGTATGTGTGTGTGTGCGTGCACGCGTGCGCAACCAAGAACAACAATAGATGCAAGGCTTTCAGAAGTCCTTTTGGGGTGTGAGAATATAAATTTTTCCTCTAGTGGGGATTTCATTTGGCAGAGAATGGAAGTGGTCTCTCTGGAATCTTCGAGAACATTGTGACTCACAACCCCAAGGCCGTAGCCTAAGTTCTAGGCAAAAGGTGCTCCCAGCAGTGTTATCTCCCCTCTTGGCCCAGCCAGGAAGGATTCCCTAACAACTACCACCCACCTTGGACAGCATTTTTGTAGCATCTCCTTCACACCAGAACACTGTTCCAATTTGATATTTGGAAGCTGACATGTTCCAGCCTCAGCCCATGCCCAAGGAATCCCCTTTCCCTAAATGTTCCCCCCCATCCACCCACACATATTTTCTCCCCACTTCTATGTGTCCCTCTCCAACCCGCAAGCCGTTTAGAAAGCACGGTCTGTACAGGATTCTTCTCCCCGCTCATGCCAGTGCTTAGCATTGTACTTTATATTTGGCTAGTGCTAAATAAATACCTAGGAAAATGCTACATAAAACAAATTCTGAGAATAGCCGTATAGGAGGATTCTGTGCACCTAATTTAGTAACTCTTGCTGGCTTATGCCTTTAGGTGCAGATAAATATCTGTTTTTTTAATGCTCACCACAGATTAGAAGTGTGTAAGTAAAGTGTCTGGCACACAGTAGGTTCAATAAATATTGATTGAATGAATGAATAAGTTAACTGAAGAATGCATGCAGGGAAAGGAAGGTTATAATAAGCATTTTAGCATCCTCAAACCAAGAGGAAAAGTCAATAGTAAGATTGTGGCCTGACTTCATTTTACACTGAAATTCATTAAAAATCCACAATTCCACAAGTCGCACGAACAACTAAAAACCTTCTCTGTATCACTGCAGTATCTTTATACTATATTATCAGCATATCAGGGGAAGGTGCCTTTTAAAATTTCCTAAATTATCTTAACTTTCAAAATTATCGAATTTTTAAAAAGAAGAGGCTCCATTCATGGGAAACCTTGAAACAGAATTTAACTATAAACAAATGTATTTTAATTCTCTCCTTCTAGATTGCAAAGGTCAGCCTCCTTTCAAAGGTCTGCGTTTTCTTTAGTGAGGGAGATGTGCAAATTAGGAATTAAACGATAAAGTCAGCTCGTCTGGAAGCACAGCCTCTCTGCTTTTTAATAGGTCTCTTTTCCATTTGGTTTGAGATAAAGTGGCCCCAATTATTTTAGAATCCTTTAAAGGGAAAGATATCCATAAATTAAACTACAGTCCTCTCCTTATTTCCCAGAGAAATTAAATTCTTACCTTAAATGACTTAAATCGCATCGCACAGAACCAGACAAAACTCCCTTCTATAGGGTTACAAAAGACGGACACAGCAGCACAGAATTTTGGAGCTAAAAAGATAAATAGAAATAGAAATAAACACACACCCCACTAGCAAAATTCAATAGTAAGATCAAAGCTAGACCTTCTCCTTCACAGAGCTCCTGTTAAGATTTTTTTTCCTCCTTTACACCATAATCTGAGTCTCGGATACTTTCGTTCCTATTCAGTCTCAAGATCAAACAGCTTACACACATCTGCTGGGTTTTTTTTTTTTTTAAGGCATTCAACAATTGATGGGGGTGAGGGGAGAAGAGGAGTTTGAACATCAACATAAAGGCAACGGCAAAATACACCATCACACTCCTTCCGCCCATGGAAATGAGGGGTCCAGTGGGAGCTGTGCGTATGTGTGTGTGCAAACATTTATAAGAAGTAATACCAACACATTCTAAAAAGAATTTTCTCAGAACACTTAAGAAGTAATACCAACACATTCTAAAAAGAATTTTCTCAGAACACTTGCTCTACCATTTAAAATTATCTTGTTTTAAAATAGAAAATATCATTTATTTCTTCTCTTTCCAAATGGAATCTTGCCCTTGACCTGTTTTGAGAGCAGTGGCCTTGGGGAGCATGCAGTGTTGGGCAGGAGCTAGGGATGTACGTATATATACAAGTGGAGCAGAACGTAAAATGTGGCCACTAGTCAACAGGGATCTTTTGTGAAAGTGAGGGCAAGAAATGCTGGATTATGACTAGGGAGTGGAGGAGGCTTCCTGGAGGAGGTGGTATTCAAACAGGGCTTTGAAGGATACATAAGATTTTGCTAGAGAAGCAGATGGAACACATCCCAAGTGGAGGGACCAGGAGGAGCAAAGTTGTGCTGGAAAAATACAGGCACGTTCAGGGTCCAGTGCAACCGGGATGCAGGGGCTGGGATTAGGGAGAGACCATGGAGACCAGGGAAAATTCTAGTGGTGGGATGGAGCACCAAGGACACTATGTATGACGACGTTGTATTTATTCTTCACTTTATCTTCCCTCTAGTCCCAGGCATTCCCTGGCCCCACCCACCCCCGAATATTATCCTTCTGTTTTCCAAACAATAAGATTCAGCAGCATGCTACGGTCGTCTGTTATAAATGATGAAGCTTAAGAAAAGCAGTGTCCAACAATGAAATATCAAAATAACTGTGAACGAGCAAGCCTAAACAAGCCCCAAGAGGCAAGACTTCATAGTCTCTTCTTTTACTACCTTCTCTGTGGATAATACGGCTTCTCCTTCAAAAGCCACGAGCTCAGCTATTTGAGGGGCACAGTCCTGGTCTCTCTGCCCCTCTTACAGCCCATCGTATCAGTCAGGTTAAATAATGCTAGCTGCTGTAACAAATAACCCCCAAATCTCGTGGCTTAATACAATAAAAATTTATTTCCTGCTCAAAGTCCAGTGCAGATCAGCAGCTCTCCTGGGTGACTCTGCATCAGCCAAAGGGACTCAGGCTGCTTCTATCTGCCCTTAACCTGCACTGTGACCTTGAGCAAATCACTTCCTTTCTATGGACTTGAGATTCTTCATTTACAATAGTCCTTGCTCAGCCACCTTATAGGATTCTTGTGACTGTCAAATGCTTAGTAAACAATAATTATAATTATGAAAGCACTTAATATTTATTAAATTCTTACTATGCAAAGACACTGTGCTATGTGTTATAAGCATTATTTCATTTAATCCTCATAACAACACTGTCACAAAAGTCCTACCCCTATTATTATAATCGTTAAATGTGTTTGCTTTTGCATTCATAAGTGAAACCTAATTGTAAAAGACTATTCCTTGAACATATCAAGTGTACTCCCACCTCAGGGCCTTTGCACTTGCTCATCCCTCTTTCAGGAATGCTCTGCCCCATTACCAATATAACTTATGTTCTCCTTTCGTTCAGGTCTCTAGCCTCATGTTGTCTTATCACAGAGGATGTTCCCATCCACTCTATCTGAAGTTTCACTCCTTCCCCATCATCCTTCTTTATCCTCTGACTCTGATTGATCGTCCTTAATAGCATTTTAACAGCATGACATATGGGGAGTTTATATAATTATTTACTGTCAGTCTCCCCCAGCTGTAAGCTCCATGAAAGCAAAGACTTTATTCACTGCTGTATCTCCAGCACCTAAAACAGGACTCAGCACAGAGTACGTGCTCCGTGAATCACTGGTTGAGTCAATGTGATCCAATTCTTATTCTATGCTGCAAATTAATGTGGGAAAATGATCCTTTGTTACTTGACTTTTCTTTCTCTGCAAAGCAGAGATATCAAAAAGACAACTCCAGTATTTAGAGGGCTCTGAGTCTATACACTGACCCCTTCAAGTTTCGGGGGAAGAAGTCAACCAGCTGCAACCTGTCAGTTCTCTCCTGGTGAAAGGTTAGACGGGAGCGTGCTCTCTTCCAGCCAGTTTCCAGGCATCTGGGTCGCCTGTGTAAGCCTTAATCAAGTTATCATATCTGGCCAGTGTCTCCTGGATCCCGTCACTTCTGAATGAGAAAAAATTTGCAGACAAATTTCTAGCAGCAGGCAATTGGTGCTCTCCTGCAAGGCTGGATGAAAAGCACCTGCACCATCAGCAGCCTCCCTCCCACTCCTGCTGGGAGGCGGCTTCAAGCCTCCGGCTTTGGGACTGGAGAGTTCTCTGCTCATTCATTTCCAATCTACCCGCCTCTCCGAGACACTGCTTCAGTACCACTGCTGCCCTGGCCGGGTCCCAATGAGACATAAGCCCGTGTCCAGGCTGGTGTGTCTCCGTGGTGGACTTTCCTGAGTTGCTCTGGTCAAAGGAGGGGCTCTGCCCAGAAATGAAGAAGCCCATCACCACCAGTAAAACCTGCCCTCCTCATTGTCCCCATGCTAAGGGGCATTTGATTAAGTGCCAGGAAAGTCCACTTTAACTTATAAGAACACTTGTTCAGCTCTTCCAGAAAGGAAGGGCTGCCCTGGCCTCTGAGCTTTATCTATATGTGTCCAACCATTCTCATGTTTCAATGAAAACTGTGAGAGAAAAACAAAAAGCACTTTCCCCCTTCATCAGAAAGGTTTTTTTCCCTGGGAGCAAGAGTTTTGCTGGAGAAAAAGAGCTGAGAGGATAAAGATATTGGCAGAGCTTAATGCCATAAATCTGATTAATTTACCTTGTGACATTCTCAACAAAAAAGTTAAGGGTCAGAGTCTTGCCTGTGAGGTGACCTTTCACCTGCAGCCAAGGCGGTCACAATGGGGGCCTGAGCCGCCTGTCACAGCTACCTGCTGCTTCCCACAATGAGATTGGACACAGTTTTCAACATGATGGAGAACACCTCTGGAGCAGGCGGCCTTTGTTCTTTCTGCCTGCAGAGTGGACAGGGTCCAGGCCAACATCTTTGCCTTCCACTGTTCAAAGAGGACCAGACAAGAGCTTGTATCTCTGGGACGGAGAGGAAGGAAACGAAAATAGAGAGCTCTCTCTATGACTCACTGCATGAACATATATTTAATAACTTACAGAATATACAAAGATGAATAAGTCTCGGTCCTTGCCCTAAGGGATCACAGGGGACCGTGTCACTAGCTAAAACAGGATACGACCAATGCCTAACATATGGGAGGTTCTCAGTGCTTCTTCACAGGATGAATGATTGAGTGATCTATGAGGGCGCTTTGTACAAAGGAAGACACTGTAGGAGACAGAGCCTGGAATTCCTAGATTAAGAAATTCAGAGAATGACCTTCACATCTGGCTCTTAAATTACGCCAATGCACATAAGGGATGGAAAATCAGGTGATCCTCCCTCTTCTCACTGTTATGTTAAAAAACATCTCAGACTGGTCAAGATCTCAGGAGGCACAAACAGCTTACACTGGGCCCCAGTCACGGCCCTCTGGGTACGTGCGGCCCCACGTAGGACACTTAGCGAGAGTCCTCTGTTCCTGCGTGTTGCCACATTGTGTTGCCAGCAACGCTTACAGCTTTCTAGTTTTGCATTTCACCTTGGCTTTAGCAGAATTGTATTAATCGAGGAGAACATCTGGCAGAACGGCATAAGAAATGGGAACCAGACGCTCAGTCAAGAGCCACCGAGAGCTGTTTATCTGTGGAATTAACCTTTGTTCAACATTTGTTTTGTGGTGGGGTTGTGCTGTGTTTTTCAATTCACATTTCGCCCAGTATCTTCTAAAGGCTCCCCAGTTTTGCTGATTCAACACTTCACACACCGGGCAGAAGGCAGTTATCCAACAGCTGGCAGCCACGGAGGCTTGAAAACCCTCCAGTAGGCAGTCGAATCTGGCTCCCTTGTAGATTGATGAAGCCTCAGAT
Source organism: Ceratotherium simum simum (assembly GCF_057802395.1). NCBI lineage: Eukaryota > Metazoa > Chordata > Mammalia > Perissodactyla > Rhinocerotidae > Ceratotherium > Ceratotherium simum. Next base: position 30,411,680 of record NC_141914.1, on the reverse strand, counting down.
GGGCCCAGGTGGGCTCGTGTGAGAATCGCAGGCAGGCTCAACTCCATCTGCACACTGAAATCGAGTCTAGACAGGAGGCTAGGGACACTCATCTTCCAAATTCACTTTGAAACAGCTCAAAGTGTAAAAGGAATTTATTGCTGCTGAAAGGTCTGGAGCATTCAGGGAAAATACCAGGACATACTCGGGAAGAAAGAAGGGAAGGCAGGAAGGAGGGAAGGAGCACTTACCAGAGAGTGTACATGCCGAATTAGCACAGAGCACGTGATTCCTCCAGGCCTGTCTGGTCTCCTGAGTGTTGGTGATGGGGGCCCCTTCTGAGCGGCACTGACCATCAGACGGGTTATCCGCCAAGGCTCAGCTCCAAGAAGGAACAATGAATCCTCACATGTCAGCCTAGAGGGGCCCCTACGGGATCATCTAACTCTAGACATGGCCCTGAAGGAGGTTGCTGTTGTTGCTGTTGTTGTTATTGTAGTTTTTGCTTGGGTTTACAAGGAAGCCCCAGATATAAAGCAGATCAGAATGAACTGGCTCTGGTTAGAGGAGAAGTAGGAGGTGGCCAGGAGTCTACTCCCTGAGACATGTATTCCTCCTTCCCCCACCAACACCCCAGCCCCCCTCAGCTGGCCCACAAAAGACATTGAGGGTGAAACCAACTGATCCATTCTAATGCCTAAGTTGGCAGAAGGCAGGAGAGGAGGGAATTGACTTACCTGCGAGTTAGCAGTGGGGCTGGGACCAGAAGCGGATCTTCTGTCTCTCAGGTAGGTGCTTTCCCTGACGCCCCAGGCTAGATGTGTGCCTGGGCATCTCCATTTCCTGATTCTACAGAGGAGGAATGGAGGTTTCTACAATTATAGGCGCGAAGCAAAAGGAAGCAAGCTTGGGGCCATGGGTCTTGCCCCTCCCAGGCACACGCACTGCATGTGGCTGAAACATTCTAAAACCACCTCTGGCCCCAGATTCAGACAACCAGACTTCGTCTGGGTGCCATATGTCTGGCATCTTAGAGAATTCATTTTACATTGAAAATATAAACATCAAAATAAAGGAAAAGCTGAATTCATTCAGTGCTTTTTCAACGGTTTACTTGTGATTTATTTATTTTTTAAAATAAGAAAGTCAAAGAGAACAACAAAACAACAGATCACGTATTCTCCAAGCATCTTATAGCCTAATGCCAGTGTGAGCTCTCTCTTAACTAGGACAGACTTGACATACTGAAAGATATATTTCAGTAGAGAAATCGATGAGAGAACATGATATAATTTGAACAGATGAATAATGTGAGCAAAAGAAGTTCCCTGGCTCTTATAAAACATCGCTTTGGAAGATTATCTAGACTTGAAATTTAATACCAGTTGTTGGCATCTGGAGAGACCTTGATTTGACAATTTGGCAGGAAATATGAAGAAAACACGATGGCAGTTTTAAAAAAAAGTTGAAAAAAGGATTACTGCAATGGCCCGGTGGAGCAGTCCTGGAATGTCAGAAAGCCAGAGTTCATCACCCGTGAAGCTCCAGTGATGTCAAGTGCAGCCTGGGCCCAGAAAGGCTCCGGAAGGTTATCTGAGGGTGAGGAAAGAGAAGGTTCTTTGGTGAGCTCCATGAGGTAGTCAGTGGTGGGAGGAAGCAGGCCAGAGGGTACGGCTGGTGCCTGTGATGTGGCTGTAGGGCCGAGAGGAAATGGCTCTCCCAACCTGTTATTACAGCAGCTGTGGTTGGGCCTGGCCTGACAGCTAGACACTGGCAGAGAACACAGGAAGCTGGCTGACCCAGCCATTAGCACAAGCAGGAACAGACAGCAGTTCTCCCAACCTCTGGATTCCAGGACACACCACTGCAAACTCAGTCTAACAGCCTATCAGTCCTCGGCTCCCACACCGTCTTCTCAACCAGATAGAGTGTTGATATTGTACCTTCCTGTATAACTTACATGCAATGAAATACTCCAATCTTAAGTGCTTGATCAGGTTTGACAAATGAACACACTCATGTGCCCCATACCCTAATCAAGACACAGAACATCTCTATGTTTCCCTCATGCTCCTTCCTAGTCAATGCGCCTCCATATACACACAACAGGAAGCAACTACTCATCTGATTTCTGTCACACAGATTAACGTTGCTCTTCTAGAACTTTATATAAGTGGAATCATACCGTGCATCTTCTTTTGTGTCTGGCTTCCTTCATTCATTATGCCTTTGAAATTAATACATGTTGTTCATGTATCAGTAGTTCATTCCTTTTTTTCCTTTCTGAGTAGTATTCCACTGTGTGGATACTCTACCAATACCATAATTTGTTGTTTATCCGTTCACCTGTTGTTGGACATCTGGGATGTATCCAGTTTTTAGCTACTATAAATTAAAACTGCTATGGACATTTCTGTAGAACTCATTGTGTAAACATACGATTTCATACCTCTAGAGTAAATATGCAGGAGAGGAATTGGTGGGCCATAGGGTAGATGTATGCTTAATTTTTTAAACAACTGCCAAACATATTTCCAAGGTGGCTGTTTAGAAGTTCGCATTTAAAGTATGAACATCATGATGGTCCCTGTACTTCGGGTTGTGTGAATGACCACATTGTGGTGGAGGTATGGAGTATAGAGGAGAGCAAACTAGCCAGGGAGTTGGGACATCCAAGTCCTGTCTCTGCTGAAGAGTCTAGGTCTCAGTTTCCTAATCTGTTGTGTAAGGTGGTTGAACAGATGATGCCCAAGGATATTTCTAGTTCCATTCTGACATAACGAATCTTCTATTTCATCACTTTCTAGGAAAGCAAAACAAAAATACATTAGTTATTATTCTCTTTAAAAGCCAGTATCTGATTCGTAACCTACTAATAGAGTGACTAGATTTGTCATCTAACAATTTCAGGCCTTGGGTTAGTTATGACACCTCCAACTGCAAATAACAGAAAGTCCCATTCAAACTGGCTTGACCAATAAAGAGGAGTTATTGGCTCATGGACCTGAAACAAGCCCAGAATGAGAGGCCAGGGATCGGAATGATGAGGGTTCCCGCTTCCCTTCTCTGTATTTCTCTTGGCTTTGCCCTCCTTTCTATGATGGCTTCATCCTTGGTTTGGTAACAAGATGGCAGCAGTTCCCGGCCTCACTTCTACACACAACAGAAGAGAAACTATCCTTTCCAGTAGTTCTCTCTTAAGAATGAGGAAACTTCTTTCCCAGAAGTTCCTAGAAAACTTCCCCTCATGTCTCGTTGGCCTGCTCTAGATTACATGCCTCTTCTGAAACAATCTCTGTGGGCAGGATAATGCCATGAGATTATTGGTGTAGGCGGTAATTCCCGGACCAGTCAGTGATCCATTAGACTTGTCAACCCTACTAACAAAGCGGGTGTAAGGCCAGTTTCCCCTAAAGCATGATACTGTGTGGAAATGGAATAGGCATCCCCCAAAAAAGAAGCGGGGGATGGATATTTAGTAGGCAACCAGTGTCTGCATAGAGCCCTTCTTCACAGATATAGAAATGTACCACACGGCCCTTACCAGGGGCTAATGGAATCTTAAGGGATCACATGGAAGTTTTTAGGAAGTGTGGTAGGTTAATTACGATCACAAATACTTTGCAGCTCCTCCCGTCAAATGGTGGAGTCTATTTCCCCGGCCCTTGAACCTGGGCTGGCCTTGTTTTGGCCAATAGAATGTGGCAGAAGCAATATTGTGTGTGCTCTATTGCCCAGGCTTGCGGCTTCTTCTCCTGTTCTCTTGAAACACTCCCAACACCGTATAGGGAAACCTGGGCTAGATTATTGAATGATGAGACCATGTGGATAGGAGGCCCAGCTGACAGCCAGCACTAGGGCCCCAGATATGTGAATGAGCCATCTTGGATACCCCAGTTCCAGTCAAGGCTGGCAAAAGACTTTAGTCACATGAGTGACTCAGGGCAAGAGAAGCAGAAGAACCACCCAGCTGAGCTCAGCCAACCAATAGAATCATGAGAAATAATAAATCATTATTGTTTTAAGCCACTAAGTTTGGGGCGGTTTATTATATACCAATAGGTAACTGAGTCAGGAAGGGCCTTCAAAACTCATCCAGTCTCTCTAGTGGTTGATTATCCACTGAGCCTGTTAGGTATACTCACTACTTGCTGAGGTGCGAAGCAGCCCCTTCCATTTTTGGAGAGCTCTACTAGGATGTTTTCCTACTGGGGAGGCAGACCCAGCCTCTGCTGCCTTCAGCCCTTAGCCCTAGTTCCCTGCCACACATTGGGGCCCTAGAGAACAAGTTCAACCTCTCAACTACATGGAAGCACTCCAGCTATCTGGTCCCTCTTATCTATCCACAAAGGATCATCTTTCTCCAGGCTAAGCAATCCTAGTCATCAACCCTTTTCTATTGCTGATGGAATGGAAGATGGTGAACCTAGAGAGCCAGACCAGTTAGGAGACCATTGAAATGACTAAATGACACCATGATGGTATCCCAAAACCCTGGGGCCATGGCCAGAACATCCCCCAGGCAGGGGCTAGCCAGACCTAGGGAAGCACCAGCCAACCTGGTCAGTGTATAGGTGGGCTTCTGGAAAAGACAGTTTGCTAGGCTGCTGGAAGTCAAATGGGGCTTGAAAGAGAGGGTAGCAAGGTATCTGAGGAGGAGGGCTAGGGGCCTCAGAGCTGGTTCTCTCTGTGTGGTAGTAGAGGTTGGCGGGAAGAGAACAGGAGCTATTGGGCCAAAAATCAGATCTACAGGAGGTGCGCAAAGCAGAAGAAATAGGCAGGCAAGAGGACCCAGACGTTGGTCCTGATTTAAGAGAAATGAGGCCAGCAAGAAGGGCAGAGATGGTGCTCAGTGGCTGCTGCATGAAGGTCCATGGTGGGTTGGCTGAGAGCAAAGGCCTGGGCCCAGCAGACAGACGCCCCTAAGAATTATGTGCCCTGGAGGAGCTGCTCCACAGACAGGGTGGGAGAGGCCACTTGTTTTACAATATCCTCAGGCTGGCCTCAGTCACCCCTTCCCCCTCCCCGCTGCCTTGTCGTGGGAGTCCTGGGCCACTGGCAAGTAAGCCCCCAGTCTCCCAGCAGGGAAGGAACCCTTGGCTGTCGGCCCCAGGCTCTCAGAGAGCTGGGTGAGTATGTGTGTCTGCCCCAGTAGCCCTTGATTGCCCTAACACAGAACCACGTCTCTTTCTTCTCTTTACGCTGTGGAGCACACTTGAGTACACAGCTTTCAGGAGGCCTCAATAAATATTTGTCACGAGAACTCTGCTGCAGTCAAACAGAAACTGCACGTTGACACTCTTGGATGAGATTCCTTCACGCTGCTCTTCAGCTGCCGCACGTTCTCCGCAACCTCTGGCAGTCAGCCTCCCACCCCCAAGTCAGTGGGCCTCAGCAGCTGAGGGGAGATTCTGGGGATCCCCCCCTGGACTGGCATATGGAAGGTGGCTCTGTTGAGGACACAGCGTGTCGTAGGTGAAGGAAAAGGAAGGCGTGTTCAGGACCTGACTCCTACAGCAGACTCCCCTGCCCTCTGAGGCCCTGCTTCATGGTAGTGGGGAGTGGGGTTCCCCTAGGAGCCCCCAGGCCAGACCACAGGCTCAGAAGCCCAGAGAGCAGGTAGCTGTGGAGAAGGAAGGTAAATCCTGCTGTTCTATGAGGAGACCAATGTCTTCGTTAGGGCAGGGGGTGCTCCACAAGGAGGACCCCAGAGGAAACATTACACTGTAAGGAATAATGGTGCCAAGCTGGCTCTGCAGGGGGCAGGAGAAGACCAGCCAGAGAGCAGCAATCTAAGTCCTAGAACTAACTCCCAGCCACCCTACCTCCTTCAGCCCTTCTCATAGAAATGTGATGCCTCAACTTCTCTTAGTTAGTCGATCATGACATCACGAGCTACTGTGCACATGTACTCCCCCTCCCCCACACTCTTGGTGGTGTATGCTTTCCCGAGATTTACATTTTTTCCCTTCACAAATGATTCTCTCCATGCCCATGGATCTGGAAATGAGAAAATAAATTAGTGGGTGATTACAGACTTATCATTTCCCTCCTCTTCCTTTAGAAAATATATCAAGAGATCATTGTGAATCTTTAGGTGGAAATTACATGAATACACTCCATGTAAAACTTAATGAGGTGATGAGGGTTAGATCAGACAGGTCTGGGAGCTCTCAGGTCTGTGTGTGCTGAGGTCTTTGTGAACAACTGGGGAGGAGGCCCTTAGCAAGGTCACTATCACCACTGTTTGCCTCAAAATGTAAAGATGCCTCTAATAGAGACAGAAAGGCAGTTTTTCACTTAGGATGAAACTATAATTTTTAAAGCTAATCCTAAAAAGTCAGGCCATCTCACAATATGGTGGAGGCAAGAAAGGGATCCAGTAAAAGTTATGTCATCAGAATGCTGAATTATCAAACCTAAAGACAGCTTTTGATAGCAATAAAGAAAAAAAAGTAGGCCCCTGGGAACCAAAAATCTTTGAGATGAAGAAAGTGAGGCCTGGAGTGCATAAGTGATTCATCTAAAATCAAAGGCGTTTAATTTCTTTGCTTGTCACACTACAGAATCATCAGGCTTCAATCAGAGGCACAAAGCCTATTTCGTTTGTTTCAGGCACAGAAAGGGCTGAGCACCATCCCAGTGCCAGGAAGTCAGACTCGTGACTGGCAGCGTCTAACAGCTTCCAAGGCCCCCCACCAAATGTTGCAGCGTGATAAGGGTTAAACCAGACGCGTCCCCGAGCAAGGCTCAGATCTGCACGTGCAGAGGTGCATGTGAACTGCCAGGGAGAAAGGCCCTTCTGATGAGTTCCTTCTCTTATCTTGATGGCAGGGGTATTCGGTGCCCTCTGTGTAACCCCAAAAGCCTTGAGTCTGACAGCAAAGTTTGCAAAGACTGTCTCCAGGCTGTAGCCGTTGCAAGTGCTTTTGCAAAGATTAAGCTGTTTGATAAACAGATAAACTTGGAGCTGGAAGGGCCTTTAGAATTTACCCAACTCAGCCCTCTAGACTTTTTTTTTTTAAACAGAGGAGAAAGTTACAGCTCAGAGAGGAGGCACGAATCACCCAAGGACACACAGTGACTTATGAGTGTAGGAGCCAGGACGAGAATGCAAACTCTGGCCATTGCCTTGCACAGCCTCCCCTGGGGAAGGTTGGCTTCTCAAAAGGTCCCCAGAGCTCTCCTTCAATCCTGGGCCATGCACTTTCTCCCTCCACCACTCTCAGCCCCATCTCCTGCTTTGCCATTACTGACTTTGCATGAGGAGAACTGGGAGAACGAAGTATACTATTGCTTTTGCAGATGAGCCAATCAAGTCCTCAGCAGTTGAAGGCATTCCCGTTCCAACTCTAAAGTTAAAGAAAAAACTTTCTTAGGCAGCACCAGTATAAGAATCACCTGGGACTCTTGTTGAAATCCAGTTCCCTGAGCCCCATCCCAGGGTAGGGGCTGAGGGAACCTCTTTTTTTTTTTTTTTTGGTGAGGAAGATCATCCCTGAGCTAACACCTGTTGCCAATCTTCCTCTTTTTGCTGAGGAAGATTGGCCCTGGGCTAACATCCATGCCCATCTTCCTCTACTTTATATGTGGGATGCCTGCCACAGCATGACTTGATGAGCGGTGTGTAGGTCTGTGCCTGGGATCTGAACCTACGAACCCTCGGCTGCCAAAGCGGAGCATGCGAACTTAACCACTACCCCACTGGGCTGGCCCCATGGGGAACCTCGTTTTTAATAACTACTTCTGGTGATTCTTATAATCAGGCAAGTCTGGAAAGCACTTCCTGAACAGACTGGATAGCCGTGCTTCCACTTTGCTTCCTCTGCATGACGTTCAAGGCTCTTCACTGTCAGGCCTCGACCAGCATTTTCAGCCTGATTTCCTGGGTTTCTGCCCATCATATTCCTATGCATCAGCCTTATTGAACTTTTTGGTGTTTAATCAAATTGCATTCATGGTAGTGACAGTACCATTTACCATGTGCCTCTAAGGCAACACACAAGTGCCATCTCATTGTGATGCCTCTCCCAGGTAGATGACGATACTATGCCCATTTTACAATGAAGACTCTGAGGGATGGGAAGGTGAATGATTTGTCTAATGGCACAGAGCCCAGACCTCTGGCTCCCAATCATTTCATAGCACTGTCTCCATGAACACAGCCTTTGTTTTTCTCACGTGTATCTTTGTTGACGCCGTTTCCTCTGCAAGACTGAGATTCCCTCTGCCCGCCATCTCTGCTTGATAATGTCCTGCTCATTCCTCCCAGCCAGCACCACCTTCCTATGCCTCTTTCCAGGCTCTCTGACTTTGTGCCTCGTATTGGAGGTGATCGTGTGCACCCTCCCCACTGGCCCCTGCCCCAGACCACACCTGGACGACTGCAGGAGATTTTGGTCTCCTCCCTCACTCCACACAGCAACAGGAGTGATAGTTCTTAAAATATCTGTCAAGTCATGTCACACCAATGGTCATCAGCTCCAGTGGTTCCCCATCTCCTTGAGAGTCAACTGCCTCACCATGGCCTACTCTTGGTCTCTGGCCTCATCGCTACTTCTTTCCTCCACCCAAGCACACACTGGTCTTCTGCTGTTCCTCCAAGATGCTGTGCACACTCCTGCCTCAGGACTTGCTGTTCCTTCTTCACAGAAAGCCCCAGATAGCCACATGACTCACTCTCTTACTTCCTTTAGGTCTCTGCTCAGATGTCACTTTTTCACAGAGGCCTTTCCTAACTATCCAGTATAGGAAGGTAAGGAAACTCCTTTGGGCCTGCACAAATGGGGAGGCCAAAGCCCAAAGAGGGAAGGTCATTATCCCAGTCACACGTGAGCCGGTGGCAGTCGAGATGGGAACCTGGATCTCTCAGCTTCTCATCAGCCCCTTTGCCACTGATCGCTGTGACCAGGAGGTCCTAGCACCCACTCTTCTTAACACGTAGATTCATCCAATTTCTGCCATGCATGGGCTGTAGATCACAGGCAGAGAGCTGCACATCAAAGTCTAAATTTTCTTAAACATAGTAGCGAGTGGGTGTAAAGAAGCAGGGATCATGGACGTAATTGGCCTTCTGAATTAAATAGCATTTGATGGAGGATTAAGCTTTGCTGCCTGGCACCTGCCCCCCACCCCAGACAGATACAAGTTATATGGGGGCTAAAACACATAGAATTTTGAGGGCCTTTTATGAGGAAAAGAATACAAAAATATTACAAATAAAATACTAGGTACAAACATGGATGTTTATTTAGAAAGCTGGTAAATATCATAAACATTCAAAATCCTAGAGACAACTTCATATTTTTAGTAATTAACTGCTTATAATAAATATAATGATATATCTATAATATTTTTTAACCTCCATTTTTTACTAACTACTTTCTGGTTGCCTCTTAACCTGACAATGATTTTGTTATACTATGTTCAATAGAGATAAAGAAAGGTAATTCAGTCTTTCTTCTGGCATGGTTGACTGGAGTTTATTACTGAAAGCTGCAATGCATAAAAGTTACAATTTCTCACTAGACATACTTGCTTTTCGTAGCACTCCTACAGGTCTGCGTCTCTAGACACAGCATTGTGATGAACTCTATTTCACACAATTCTCATTTTAAAGGAAAAAACATATGGTGCATTTATAATTATAAATAATGCCTTATCTCAGGATAGTCCTGAGAGGAGAGAACTTTGCTTTTACCAGACATCGTTGAAATGGAATCCCCCATTTACAACTGTATACTTGTGATGACTAGACATGTTTTCCACAGGCTGGCTTTTGGCCCCATCCCTCGTGAAGTTTTCTTCTCCTCCATTCCCCACAGGCCTCCAGTGTTTAGTTTAACTCTTGATGGGATATTTGGTCTGCAACCCTGTGTCATGGTGGCAGGTGAGTTGGCACAGTGGAGGCAGCATTCCTGGAAGTCATCCCTACATCAGAAAGGCTAGAAATAACTTAATTGTACACAGGAGGGACAGGAAACCACGTAAATACATCCCTTGAAGGCCAACTAAAGTATCCGCAATTCAAGGTCCTCTTAGCTAGAGCGCTCAATTGCTCTGGCACCAACTTTAATGCCACTTGACAGCCCTGGGGGTACAATGGAAGAGAAGTGGAAATAGTATTCTTAACCAATTGTGGTTAAAATATCTGATTTTTGCAAATTCTATGAGGACAAATGGCAATGAGAATACCTTGGAAGGTCCAACGCCGATGAGAAGCTTAAACTTCATTAGCCTCCCTGTGACTTCCCCTCTGCCCTTGAAGCAAAAGACTGTCCACTCCACCTGCCCGTGTGAGACAATTCAGCCAGGTTAGCAGGTGAGTTAAATCCAGGGAGAAGAAGCCTCCTTGAGCCCACAATAGCATACTTTCCTCTCTGTGGAATAACCTCAATAAACTCCAGGCAAGAACTCAGCTACAGAACAAAACCTTGAGAAGTTCAAATACAAAGGATTACGCAGAGTCCTGCCTAAAATATTTTGGCCTTGAATTTCATTGTCAGTGTTCAAATTACTCCAGTATCATTTATAATCCTCACGACATTCTTGTAAGGCAGGTGGGTGGCAAGGATCATTCTTTATGGTGTTGAAGCCATGGTTCAAAGAGGGCCAAAGTCTGCCAAATGAAATATAGTCATCAAATTATAAGAAGAAAAAAAAAGAAACCAAACATTGAACTCTTCACTTTAGGTGTGTTTTCTGCTTACCCTAAATACCACATTTGCTTTGTATGATTGGGGTATATAACTTAATAGCAATATTTTCACTGGGTTGGTGACAACTACTTTAAGAAAAGGCAAATTTTTAAAGCAATTAAATATCGTTGGTTACCTTCTTAGTATATCTCTTCTTATCTTCTCAGAGGCTTTACAGAGAAAAATAGCTTGAAGATGAAAGAGCGTGATTTTCCATTTAAGGAGCAGTCTGCCATTTCTGTTGGCCAAGAGCTTGTTGATACACATCTGAAGATAAATAGTTAATAAAGGTGTTTGGATTGCAACATCTGTTGCCATTCTTGGAAGCTGGGACTTAATTGCAGACTAGAGCATCAAATCTTCAGAGGGTTTGTAAGACAGAGATTGATTGGGGTCACCAGGTTACCCAGAAGTAAAATCCCAATCCTTATCTTTAAAATGCAGTGTCCAATTGATTCTCTCTGGATCATTACACACAGCACATGGACGTAAAGCCAGGAGAGGAGTGCTCAAACATTTTCTTATTCAAGATACTTTCAAAATAAACCAAAGTGGAGTTTTGATTTTGGCGAAGAGTCCTGAAGCGAAGTGCCAGCTAAAGTTTAGAGATGGAAGCAGCAGTGTTAATTAATGAGTATACCTCCTCCCTTTACGTCCAATGGAGTGGTGCAGCACTGAGAGGACCTTGTCTGCTTTCTGCCTTAGAGACTGGACTACAGATGCCAAATCTGTCCAGCCAGCGGCAGCAGGGTGAAAACTCAACCTGTAAATCATAGTGTCCCCTGCCATTAGCAATCTATAAAGTCAGAAGAATAATTGAGATGCTTCTATGATTAAGATGTGATCAGCATTGATAGCCAGAGGCCACTCTTCAACTGGGTCAGGAGAACTGAGTTCTGGTTGGGCTGTACCACTAAGTCACCACGTGACTTTGAACAAGTCACCTTCCTTCCTGGGCTCCCATGGCTTCATCCTTAAAACGACGGCATGGACTAAATAATTTCCAAAGTTCTTCTCAGAATTTGAACTTGAAGTTCTGCTATCTTTATTTTAATTACTATCCATATTCTGGGTCTTACCTGAATACCTTTCCTGAGGCTGTCGCCCCTGAGTTTGAGAACCCATCTCCCCAGAGACAGAGGCCATCAATAGAGGAGCCTAAGCCCCGGTTAGAGATACCATGGACCAAAGGACCAAAGGATGTGATTCTCCAGCTCTGGGTCTTACACTGATGGTCAGTAGCTTCTAAAGGAAGCCAGTAAACATATCTCTAGAATCTCTTTCATAAATGTCAGAAAATCCTGGAGAGACGGTGGCATTAACAGAAGACAAAATGCTACTTCATCTATGAGAGCTTTAGGAAATAGACTTGTGACTTCCTGGAGAACTTTAATCTCACTAGATTGTCCTTTTTGACACACATATAAACAAAAACACAAATATGGAAGATAAATTCTAGGACCTGGAATACCAGAGAAGCCTGTTAATGAAACTGTTCAATTCTAATAGTTGAAGGAAGCACCAGCATCCAGGGCAGGGCCCTCTCAGAAAGGAAAGTGTGAGAAAATAACAGGGTAAGTTCAGTGCCATATTTTATATGCTAAGAAAAGAAGAGACATTCTTGGGGGTCTACTGTTGGCCTTCTCTTTTTGGCACATAAAATGTCAGCACTTACAAGCTGGTGTTCCAAAGGCCAAAAAAGGGCTTCTCTGAAGACTCCTGCTAGCCTCAAGATACCATTAATTACCTTTTTTTATTAGAACTAAACTATTTTTAATTCATTTATATTTCACAATGGTCAAATCAGAAATTTAATATCTTGTTACAAGTATCACAAAATGCAGTACTTTATATAAAACAGAAAAAAAATAAGCAGTTCTGTAACAAAGTTTACTGAACATATTTGTGATATAGTTGTAATGTAGAATATTATTCCACTTTTTTAAATTATTGATTTTTTTTAATTTGGAAAATATGCATTTAAAATTGTTACATAATTTCATCATTTGTCTAATGCTTATCCCACCCTTAACAAAGCATTTGGAAAGAAAAGAAACATGAAATCTATTCAAAGTACAGCTATTTGCTCCTTTAAACACACACACACACACACACACACACACACTCTCCTATTCAGATTCCTCCATAACTATTCAAATTTCTTTGGTCTTCTCTGATCTCCTTGTGAGTTTGTTGCCTTACATTTTTAGAGGTTTCTGAGGGCTAGAGATTGCTTGTTTTAAAGGCTAGGATGCTTTCTGCTGCCTGGTCATCCAGTAATATATTTATGCTGAATTGCATTGTATCCCAAGAAAGAGGAGACTCCTCCCGAAGAGACGGCTTGACTTTAGCTCCCTTTTTCCTTTCTTCCCAGCCCGGGTACTTCGGGCTGGCCCAGAACGGGGTTGAGCATATTGTACCAAGCAGCCAGAGAATGGACTCCTTAGTGCTCGTACTAATCCCCCTCTTTACTAAATAAGCAAGTCAAGCTTTGGGGGTAGGGGTGGGGGGAAAATTATATAATTTGAGTTAATTGGTTTGGGGCTACCCAAAACGCCAGCTGTCTTGAAGGGAATTGTTTGGTCTTCAAGACCCAATTAGAGACATTCAGCTGATGTAAAATAGATTTTATTCTTTTTTTCAAGTCATTGTCAAGAGACTCAGACTCCATACCATACCAAAAAATATGCTTTAATCACAGCCTCCCCAAACACATTCTAAAAACATGCCTAGAAATAGGTATACCTAAAGACATGAGAGGATATAAAGACATACTAATTAACTAGTTTATTTTACAAGTTCAAGAATGCAACCTCTAGTGATAAGACAGGAACTCCTTTCAACAGCCCTTCAGGTACTATAAAATGTGTGTTAGCTAATCAAATTGTTTGAACAAATGGCCCAGGGTCTATCTTTTTTTCCCTAAATAGGGATTGGTTGGACAGGTTTGAGAAATTCATGTTTGGCCTTCCTAGGTCTAAGACAAAACCACACGTGACTTCCATTTGAATGATCAATGTGTAAGGAATGGCCATGGCGACAATAACTTGCAAGCCATTGCAGTTTGAGTTTCCAGGTATTCAGACAGAGCAAGAATTGCTGCACGTTTAAAGAGGTCTGAGAAGTGCTGGCTTTTTAGTCCAGCAGCTTAAGCATATGATGCTGAAATAGGTTTTTGTTGATGACAACAAAAATTAATCCTTTTGTAAGGTCCATGTAACCCAGAAAGAAATGAGAAACAAGAATTGTGAAGTGTAGAGGTAGCACCTAGGTTAACAGAATCACTACTTGAACACAAAGGTAGTTCAACTCAGTTATTTCCTGAGAGAGCACCATGTGCACAGCACTTAAAAGGAAATAAAACTAAGACCAAGTTCTCATCCTCAGAGAACTTTCAGTCATACAGGGATGGGAGTGAATGTGGCAATTACAGAAACAATTGTAAAAGTTGAGAAAAATGAAGGAGGGGTACGGATGCACATACTAGAGGATAAGAGGAGGAAGGGAGCTCGTCTAGCTAGAGTTTTTATAAACAAAGTGATGTTGAAGACGGGTCTTGAAAGCTCAAGATAAGTCTTAAAAGCTCTAAGTGACTCCAGCAGGCAGAGGAATCACTTACTCCTCTTGAACATCGTTTTGTTGGGGAGGTTGTCCCAAACAGAGGGACCAACACGAAGGAAGGGGTGAAGACAAAAAGGTGGGAGGGGAAAGTCTGGAAAACATGGAGCAATGCAATTGAAAGGCAACTAAGAGACCTTATGGGGAACAAATGGAGCTTGAATCTGGAGGGCTAGGTCGGGGGCAGATCTGAGGCCTTGACCACCAAGGTGAGAAATGTGTACTCGATTTCCAAAGACATGGGGAGCCATCTAAAATCTGAGCTGAGAAATGGTGGGATCAGAAGAGGGCTTTCACCTGGGAGGTCCTGAGATCGGTGGGCTGTGTGGGAAGAGGCAATGAGGGCCTAAGCGACAGTGAAATCTCAGCCCCAAAGAGCAAACCCAGAGTGTAGCAAGCAGGAGCATAGTACAGGTAACAGTGACCTATCCAGTAGGACATCAGGGCATGCTGTCTTCCACAGCCAACCGAAGAACTGATCCTGAGACAAACAAGGCACTTTCTTGAGAAGTGGCTTTTATTCAGTCAAGAGATATGATTGAACACCTACTGTGTGCTGGGCTTTGTCCTGGCATTTGGGAAACATCAGTGAAGGAAACGGACACAGATCCCTGCCTCGTGAAGGAAGCAGTTAACTCTCCCACAGCCCTCAGAGTCCCTTCACAAACAACAGAGGTGAAGCGCCAGTTTCTAAAGAGCTTCCGCAAGTACACCCCTGTCCTCTAGGAGCTTAAAGCTGCTACGCTGTTTTATAGATTAGGAAGTACCAAGACCACGACATGCCTCTGTGAAAGTAGGGGGCAAGCAAACTACGTGGAGGCTGTACACAGCTGAGCCAGCAGAGTCAGTACCCAAGGGGCAACATCAGGTAGATAGAGTACTCCAAAAGCTAGAAGATGCCATAGGCCAGAAGCAGGAAGAGCCAGCCTAGGAGCAAGTGAAATCAAGTTCCTGAACTTCTAGAAAGAAATAAGAGAGGTAACTTGTCAGGAAGCAGCACAGAAAAGGAAGGACAGAGTACTGGAACTTGGCGTTGTTTGTGCAGTGGGAGAAGGGCTCTGGCTACAGATAGCTCTGCCCAGACCCCGGTGTGGGTGTGACATGGAGATGGATGCATTGGGCCATCCGGACACAGTGCCCTCAGACATAAGAAATGACCTCAATGCCCTCTCTTGCCGTGAAACTCTGCTTACAGGCAAGAAGCTGATTCTGGTTAGGGAGCTTGCCTACGAAGAAATGATGGGTTGGACAAGAGTTTCCAGTCCCCAAGAGAGGTCAATTCCACCCGGTAAATGGATAAATTGGAATTCTCATCTACACATCAGTTGCCTATACAACTGGCTCTGTGAACAAGATCCTCTTGGGGGCTCGACAAGGGCTGGACCCTGGAATGGGGTGACTTCACCAAAGCACAGCCAACCGGCAGAGGGGTTGCTATATATCAGGCTCTGTTCTGAGCACTTGCATCTTCTCCTTACAACTGTCCCATGAGGTAGCCATCATGATTCTGAGTTAATGGCTGATGTTAAGTAACCTGCTCAAGGTCGCACTGCTGGAAATTGGTTGAGCTGGGATTCCAGCCCAGGTTCTCCCAACTTCTGGCTACACTGCTTGGGTATCCAGCAAGCCTACCCAGATTCTTCTCTGTTGCCCACTCTCAGCACTATTAACACGCAGTCCACATCTGGGTGAGTGCCGTTGGGGGTCCTTCGGGTGACTGGCCACTTCAGTCTCACTGTTACCTCACCTTAGCAGCAGCATTTCACTGTAGTCAAAGACCTTCTGTATGCGCTTATGTCCTTTGACCCTTGGTAGAATCCTGAGGAAGGCAGGGTAGGGATCATCCTGTCCTTTTGACAGAGAAGGACGTGGAGATTCAGGGAAACAAAGCAGCTTGCCAAGCTGGTGTGGCCAGCATGACAGAGACCTGCCTCTAGAAGGCATGTCTTCTGACTCCCAATCGGGGCCTCTTTCCAATGGCTCTTCAGGAACAGGCCTCTTCCTCTCATTGGCACATATTTATTGGCACAGCTGGTGTCTAGCAGAGCGCCCGGCATGGAGAAGATGCTCAGAAAGACTGTGTGGGACTAAAATGAATGACATCAGACCAGCCATCGACCCACATCTACAGTCTGAAACTGATCCTAACTTCACAGGACAGTCCCTAGAAGCAACACCGTGAAAGGGGGCCTGGAAAAGCAGACTGTAATAATCATAAAATATAATGCTTTCCTAAGGCTGTGGCGGCCCATATTTTTCTCTATGAGTGTTGTGTGCATTAATGCA